>NW_027309285.1:0-42733 GCF_047496885.1 Scyliorhinus torazame | reverse complement strand
CCCTCTCTCTGTCCGTGAACCGGTGAAATCTCACCACCATCGCCCTTGGCGGCTCATTTGCCTTGGGCCTCCTCGCCAGCACCCAGTGTGCCCCGTCCAGCTGCAGCGACCTCGAAGGGGCCTACACGCCCATCATCGCCCCGAGCACCGTGCTCGCGTATGCCCTGGCATCGGCTCCCTCCACTCCTTCAGGGAGACCCAGGATCCGCAGATTCTTTCTCCTCGACCTGTTCTCCAGGTCTTCGAGTCTTCCCGCCCACCTCTTGTGTAGCGCCTCGTGCTGCCCCACTCTCACCGCCAGGCCCAGGATTCTCATTCTCACTGACTCTTTTCTGTACCTCCTGGATCTTTACCTCGTGGGCCTTCTGGGTCATCCCTAGTCCTTCTATTGCCGACAGCATAGGCGCCAGCATCTCCTTCCACAGCTCCTCGAAGCAGCGCTTGATGAACTCCTGCAGCTCCGGCCCGCACTCCGCTTTGTCCCCGGCCGCCGCCATTTTGGTTTTTTTCCCTCACTTCTCCCGCTGCTCCAATGCCGCTTTTTTGGCCGTTTCACTTCTGGTCCGGTCCATAAAGGTTGGAGGGGGACCTCTCTCTTCCCTTCCCCATGGGTTGTCTTCGAAAGAAATTCCGTTGGGGCTCCTCTAACGAGCCCGAAAGTCCGTGATAGCGGGAGCTGCCGAATCGTGCGGCTTAGCTACGCATAGCCGCAACCGGAAGTCCTGCAGAATCTCATCAAGGTTAGCCTGGTACTGGGTAACATCCCCCAGCGAGTCAAACATACTGCTGAGACCCTCAGCCATGGCCGTCACCGACTGCGCAATACCTTGGATACCTTCACTAATGGTGTCAACGTCGTGCACCAGACTTTCCACAATGGTCGCCACCCTAGCAGTGTTAGCCTCGGTGCCTCTCATTGCCAGCCCCATCTCCTGCACCTGTAGTCTCTGGGACCCTTTAAGCGGCTATGGATCTGCAGGAGTGACGCTGACATCTCCCTCTGAACATCCCAGCCTCTCCCTGTCGTCTCCATCAGCTCCGGGTAACCCACTTCCAGTGGCTCAGCATCAGGCTGGGACCCAGCTGGGTCCTGGGATCCAGCAGCCCTCCGGCTGCTGTTTTGCCTGGGGGTTCCTGCCTCGACCTGATGTGCATCAGCAGCACCAGATTGTGCCCCAGGAGCCTGTCCACTAACATTACCCACTGAGATGTATTTATCTGCGCTGGTGGAGGGTGGGGATGACAGCTGACCCGCAATTATTGTGATGGCATTCTCGGAACTCTCCTCCATGGTGCTCTCCTCGCTTGACAGGTCTTCCGGCTGGATCCCGGTGGTTCCTAACCTCTGCAGCATCCGCCATCCTCCGGTTGGTGACTGCCCTGTCCTCGGCGACATCGGTCACCTCCAGGGCCCACTCCTCGAAGGAGGGGAGGATTCTCAAGTCCGGCACCCCACCGCCAGTCTGGGTCCTCTGCCACGGATTGTGGGAAAGCTTTTCCTGAGAAGACATAGAGAGCAGCGTTAGCCACATGCGTGGTTCAATGGTGGGAGAAGGGGTGTGAAGGCGGTGTTGAGGGGAAAGGGGGAGGGAGGGCTGGAGGTCACGGAGTGTTGGGTGGTGGATGCTTCCTTGGAGGTGGGGGGGGGGGGGGGGGGGGGGGGGGTTAATGTCTACTCACTCATGCTGCCCGGTGTAGGTCATAAACCTTCTTCCTGCACTGCTGGCTAGTGATCTTGATCATACTGTTTGAACTAATGGCTGCCGCCACTTCATCCCAAGAAGTACTGGCGGCCATGTGGCTCACCCTTTGGGAATCCCAGGGAACAGGATATCCTTCCTGGTCTCCACCGTGTCCAGTAGCCTCCCCTGGTCAGCGCTCCCGAATCTTGGGGCCGGTCTCCTCGTCATCATTATTGCAAACTGGCTGCCGTTGGCTGAGCATGTGCAGTTTAAGTGCTGCTCGACCTTGTTAGCGGGAGGGCTTGTGAGCACTGTCCCGGCGAATCGGCTGGCGATGCATTATTTGTGGCAAAATGTCCATAAGGCCTCATTAAGTAGACCAATTAACATTGAAATGCATTGCCAGTTTCGCTGGGCCGAACGGCGGGAAACTCGTGGCAAATCCCGCTTGCTACAACACTCGGAAATTCTTCCGGAAGATCGTGCCCTAAGTCAAAAAAGCCATAGCTCAACCTCTCAGCTTAACTGCAGGACCCTTGGATCTTGAAATCAACTACTTAGTAGCTGAGGTAACTGGAATCACAAATCTCAAATGGCTGCAATGTTTTAGCATCTGCTCCTCACAGACAAGTCAAAGACTGATTCAATTATCATTTTCAACTTATTTTTGGACTCACTTTTCATTGCTAATCTGTATGAATGCATGTACATGTATTTTATTATCCTCCTCAAGCATAGGAGCTAATAAACTCATTCTTTCTTTAACTCAAGAAAGCCTGCACCTTTTAAAACATAAATACATTGGGACTGGGAAAAGGGATCCACATGGGAAGGGATCCTTTCTTGAAGGAATCTTGCGACCAACCGAGGAGGTTGAATGATGAAAGGAAGCCAGTTTATCCTTCCTAATCCAGGGGCATAACAATTTGGGGGTATCCCATCCAGAACTTAAAAAATTGGGCTTGTGCCGAGATCGATCCCACAGAGGGGCGAGAAGCGAAGATATTTGAGGACCTCACTCAGGGACTGGTAGGAACAGTTCATTTGGGCTAAATAAAGAGAAACTATTTCCAATGGCTGAAGGATCAGTGACCAGAGGTACTTGGCAAAATAAAAAATTAGAGGCAACATGAAGAAATATTTTAGTAATGAGTGCATAGGATTTTGAATGCACAATCTGAAATAGTGGTAAATAGATTTAATAGTATCCTTCAAAATGGAAAGAGAAAAATTGCAGAGAGGGGGAAAGAGCTGGGAAGTGGGACTAAATGGCTCTTTGTAAGCTTCATTGAAGATTCAATGGACTGAATGACCTCCTTCAGTGTTCTACCACTCTGTGATTCTGTACAGATTTCTTACTAGAAAATGTATTCTCTTTACTGATGGCAACTCAGTCTGAAAAATAGAAAGACGCAATTTCACAACACATCAAATAATGGAAGACTCCCACAGTCTTCAGTGAAAGTTTAAATGGCTAAAATGCAGGAGATTCAGTTGGATTGGCTATGAGTGTCACATCACATCACATTATCGCAAGCACAATCATTTCTTCCCTGGTCACTCCTGACCTGAGGCCATGTGATTTTGATCAACCTATCAAACGCTCAACTGTCAATCCCACCATTGCAAAATTTGGAAATCAAGTTACTGTGGAGTTTCGTTCCTACAGAAAAACTATTGTTCTTATTGTGTTTCGGGTGAGCTGTAAAAACACTTTCACCGCTGAGTCAGAACGTTGACCCCATCTCCAACCTCTCAAAAGTTCTTGGGGATGAGATTGTTTTTTCAACAATAATGCGAAACAGATTTGCAGTGAACAGGCTGTCCATTTTACACTATGCTCAATGTTCTTTACCAACAAAAATAGTACTCATCAAATTTAAACTCTGCTCTATGTAATTAGCAAGCAATTCATTATTAGAAAAGTGATGATGTTTAATCCAAAATACATTTTCTTTAATTGGACTTGAATCATATGATGACAATATGGATGTCAGGAGAACAGTCAACCAAAATGACCATCTCCCTCCCTATAAACAATTAGATTTGCTTTCATTATCTTTTACTGGCCTCGACATCCATATTTTCAATGATTCTGCATGTGTTGTGCATTATTTTACCTTTCATTGATGAATGCATTATAATTGGGCAGGATATCATTGCTAAAATACTAAGTCAAAGGAAAGTATGTTGAGGCATTGCAAGCAATGAAAAAGTTGTTCAAACCTCAGTGGATTAATTTGTTTACTGTTGTCTGTATTGAACGCCGCTGATATGCACATTTGAAATATATTTGGCTGATTCAGTAGGCTCTGCTGTCTTTTAAATGCCAGTCAAATGGGCATCAACAGGAGACCAAATAATTTCCATAGCTGTTGCCATTTGAATGCAGAAAAATGGTTGCTCCATGTGGAACTCTTCATGCTCATACATCTTCAATGACAATCTCCGTTGCCTTCGAGCTAAGTATTTCACATTATATTTTATGAGGTTACTAATGTAGTGAAAACAATTTTTGAACACTGCCTCACGTTGCTACAATTGGGCCATGGTTGGTTTTAATAAACAAGAATAGGTAAACCTGCTTGTTATCCTCGGGCTGGAGATTCATGATGCAATTACATTTTGTTTCTGTTTTATTTCAAAAGACACATTCTGAATATAGAATAGCCAATTGTACTGTTGCAATCCAAGGTCAGGTTCTATATTAACCACAGGAGTCAGATTTATTGTATGTAGGAATGCTGAGACCGTAGTTTTTGTTTGAATGTTTGTAGAAGTAAAGAAGATATGGTACAAAAATGGAACATTTGTCAAATTTATGTTGTTAACTCAGGCATTTTTTTGTAATGAGCTGTAAACTAACTCAATTAAATTACAATGCCATTTGCAATAATTTATTATATCTTTCAGTTTGGACATCAGCAAGCACAAACTGAATAGCATATGCTTGCTATCAATGAGTAACAGGGAGGGATCAATGACAAACTTAAATAAAACTACCTTGACCAACTCCATTGTATATATATTATAAAATATAATGGTTATGCAGGAGTGACTTCAAACCAGAAATCTTGTCTCAGGAGATAGTAATTAACCTGACTTGCTAATAAATTCAATGCAGTTATTATTCTCTTCATAAATTAAAAAAAACATTGCATTAACACTGGAAGTAGAATGTTCTTTTCAAAAGTAGATTTGTTATTATTGAGCACTCCAATTGTGAACTATTTGCATTCATTGGAAAGCTATATTTTTTTAAGACGGGCACAAATTTTAAGTAAGAACTTTGTATACTTGACAGAATCATTATTCACTGTAGAAGAAATGATATAATGGAGCTTTTAAGTGACTGAATTAATTATTCATCCTCTACTTTTAAAAGATTTTGGCTACAGAGTTTGACTCTGCTGCACAGGGTTACAGCACAACACATGCCATTTTGGTATCAAAATTGCATCAACATTGTGTGTGCACACATTCAGCCTGATGCACACTGGAGACCATGTTGAGGCAGGTGTTACGGGTGTCTCTGGAGATCTGCAGAGTAGGCAGATTGTGAAGTCAGTCTAACACTCAGTTGACACCAACGCTGCCATTTCCAATCCCACTGCTCCAGTGACATGCACAGCTGAAAGTTCATTAAACAGCAGGGAGGGCTGCCCACCATCAGCTCTATTTGGAGGGATCATCAACTACTTTCAGTTTGGTTGCTGATTGATTTCTACTGATTCTGTTTGAATTTTTGCAAGAGCTGTGGATTTTCAATTGCTATTGAAAGGTGGTGAAGTTGACACTTAATGGTGTTATATGTGGTGAACACATTCTTCCTCATTTCAAAGCATCTGGCTAGGCCACTTACCCCCAGTCAAAAGTACTGTAGTTACTGCTATATTACGTGATTGTAATACATCGTTACTCTTTTGCTTACTTCCAGAATGGTCTGATGGTTGTGGTTCAGTAAAAACTATCAGTCTTCAAATTAAGCAAATAACATTTATTGAATAACGAATATAAATATCTGAGTTTTTTCACTCTTCTACAACTATACATGATGATTAAGTAAATAAGAAGAAGCATAAATAATGTTTAACTACAAGTGCCAACTAAGCTATATCTCTAACACTATGCTCTCTAGTCACTCCTGATACGAAGAGGTGGGAATCTCCTCTGAGTACAGTTTATATACATAGATCTGGTGCTGCCATCTAGTGGTTGTCTAACATTATAATACAATTGTTAACCCTTTACATACCAGCAGATATACAGATCACTACATCCCCCTTTTTTAACATATTGTCTATGTAGCAGAGAAAATTGTACAACAAGGATAACTGTAAATCATGAGATATATATCTGGACAAGCAAAACATGAGTGATGATTATACACAATGATTCAAAAGTTTATAATTTAGTCTGTTTGGTTTTCTTCATCATCTTGTCGATCTTCTTAGCTGAGGTGATGAATTTGAATCTTTCACAGTCTTGTGCACGTCATCTGAATTTCTGGTATGCAGTAAATTGTCACAAAATAATGACTCCGTGAAGTTTAAATTTGGAAATATTTGGTGGTTCTGCTGAATTTTTTGCAAAGCACGTCTGTTCCATCGGAAAATCATGCCTTCCGCTGATTTTACAATGTAGGAGGGTGGTACTGCTTGCCTAATGATTGCAGGCAAGTGGTCTGGATTCTGCAGTCTAATTGCTGGTAAGGTAGTCCTGAGATCCCTGTTAAATAACATTTGAGCCGGTGAGTGTCCTGAAGGTAGTGTTGTAGCTCTGTCAGATAACAACGCAAGATCTGGCATTGAGTCATTTGCTTTACTAATCAACTGTTTGACTATGTGAACATCCTTCTCTACCTTGCCGTTGGACTGAGAGTACTGAGGACTGGATGTCACATGCGTGAAGTTATATTTCTTCGAGAATTCTGACCATTCCAAACAGGAAAAACATGGACCATTGTCCGACACGACAGTATCCGATATTCCATGTCTTGAGAATGGTTCTTAACATGCTTTAATTACTGAGTTTGATGTCAAGTCTGGAAGTTTTATAACTTATGGGTAGTTAGAATAATAATCTATTATGAAGACATAGTCTCGACCAGTTGAATAAAATTGGTCAATCCCTACTTTGGTGCAAGGAGAAGTAACCAATTTGTGTTGCTGCAAGATCTCCTTACATTGCGCAGGTTGGTGTCATTGACAAGTTTCACAGGTGATAATCATGTCAGTGTGGTGATGTGCATCACTGTAAATACATGTAAGCTAGCCAGACACTAGAGGGAGCACCAGAAACATCACACACATACACTCAACCAATAGATAAGTTAGATAGGAGGCGACCAATGGATATTCACAATACACAAGGAGGTGACATGACCACAGGGGGGCATTACACCAACCCATATATAAAGGACATCACACACATGATCTGCCCTTTGGCCAGTGGAGACAGTCAGTGAGGAGAGGCACAGGGTTGATTCAATATTACACCCACCACGAGGAAGATAGCAGCTGGTTAGTCAGTTTAGGTAGCTATAATAGGATTAGCAGCAGTGTTGAACTCAAGTTATAAGTGTACATAGTGTAAATAAATGTGTTGAAGTTATCTACACGTCTCGACCTTCCTTTGACAAATGCAACACAAGGAAGCCGCGTATGTTACAAAGGAAACATAACAAAACATGGTACCAGTAGTGAACTGCTTAAATCGAGATAGCCATACCTCAGCGTACAGTGACAACCAGCAATACCCATGCAAGATGTTCGAGCTGCCGGTTCCGCAGCAGCTCCAGTGCCACGGCAATCTCCGCGAAAACTGGCAGATATTCCGGCAAACGTTTGAATTCTTCCTGGTGGCAGCCGAACTTAAAGACCTGGCCGATGATGAAAAAACAGAGCTTCTCCTCACCATCGCTGGTGCAAGAGCAGAAGAAATCTTTGAAAAATTCAAGTTTTCCAAGGTGCAAAACAGGTGCGACTTCTAGGCAGTCCTGGACAAATTCGGCAAATACTGTGAGGAAAACACACTCCAATCGGCAAGAAAAGGTAAGAGAAGCGCCAGTACTCACCTCGAGGCCGAAATCCCGGACCAGAGAACGATTTGGGTCGGGGTCGGCGGCCATCTTGCTAAAGGGACTACACTAGCGCAGTTGCGCGAGAAGTGCGCAGAACCGGAAGGTTCGTTTGCGCATGCGCGAGACGCCGTGCATGCGCAATCAAGAAAACGGCCATCGATAAAGGAACAGCGATCTGCGCATGTGCAATCGCTTCTGACGTGCTACGTCACGCGTGTCATGATGTCAGAGGCCCCAGACCGCACCAATTGAAAGGGGACACGTCCCAAATTAAAGAAAAAATCTCTTAAAGCTGTAAAACAACCTTCCTTCACCTGGAATGACAGCACAATGCCTCAAATTGAACCAGGAAATGAATTTAACCTCCGAAGAACCCTGCAACAACCAGTTACCTACGCACAAACCGATAATTCCGACCTTGAATATTTCGATACCGACCTTTACATATTCTCTGGACCTCGCGAGCCCAATGACAGATCCATGGTCCTAGACGACTATGACTCGAATGAACCTCTCACCTTGAGAGGCTACCCCACTACCAAATCCGAACCGCAACTGGACGTGTTGCATATTGGCGACCGCTGTATTGAATCCGATGCAGACGCGGATTCATTCTTCGGATTTGAGGATCTTCAACCCAACAGATATGACATCCCAACTCGTCAGTGCAGGATGATGCTGCAGCCTGAAATTAAGAGACAAAGAGTGGTACAAGCCCACAGAGAGCAGCCTGCTGCCAGACAGAGCGTGGTCCACGCCCCGCTCAGGGTTCCCGACTCCACGAAAGCAGAAATGCAAGAATCCAAAGCGCAGTCCTTACACACACAAGAAGTGACTCTAGTGTCACAAGACTCCACAGCAAGCTCGTGGACAGACTCCACAATTGCAGAAGCGCATGACTCCGATGCGCAGTCCTTGCACGAACAAGACCATGAGGGTCTAGCAAACTCCTCTGACCAACTAGCGGCAGACGATGCAAGTCTGCCATGCTCACGTAAACAGCAAGAAGACTATAACACTCTACCACGTTCCACTGTACAGCAGGACGACCATGACGGTCTATCATGCTACAATGAAGGACAAAGCGATGATGACTGTTCAAGCCCAAATGAAGGACAACGGCAAGACAATGACAGTCCACCCACATTGTTTGCACCATCAGATGAAAACTCTGACAATTTACCCAACCCTAGTGAACAGCAAGCAGCTACTGAGGATCTACCCACGGTGTGTGAAACGAGTGACGATAACATCCCACTTCCCATGCAAGAGGTACAAAGTGACAGACCTCAGCTAATGTGTACAGAGGCACTCGACGATCACGGTGAGACCACTGGTGACTCCGGTGACACCACACTACTTCCACCCTCAATTGCTCGAACCTCTCCACTAGTCAATGCATTCCTGCATGTTCCGACTCCAGACGTGCAGCTTCAAGAAATCTCAGCTGACTCCAGTGAACCTGCTAAGACTCCGGACGGGGCGCATCAACAAAAAACAGACCAGACTCCAGATGGGGAGCAACCAAACGCCGACTCTGATTCACGTAAGCCAGACTTTACTCCAGACAGGCAGTGTCGCAACCTCAGTGATGGCACGCTCAGGGTGACAGCAGATGCCACAACGACAGGAGATGGATCACGTAACAATCACACTGGGTCAGCAATAACAAGCAGCAGCTACAGTCCAAGAGGAATACACCAATTTTCACCACAGCTATGTCCACACATTTCTTCCACACCAGCAGTGCCAATGACAGCTCATGCTGGACAAACCCAGTATTCAGGCCTGCAGCAGCCAGCAGTCTATGCAGCATATTCTCAACCAGGCCAGCACTACGGATTGCCCACTAATGGAATCAAGACCGAAGAAGGACTACCGCCAGTGCAATCTGCACTACAGGCTGGATGCCTTAGTTACAGCCCAGGATTTCCTGCCTGGCCAGACAGCATATTCCTATCAGATGCAAGGTTCTAGTTTCACACCATCACCAGACATTGATGCGAGCAGCAATCCTGTCTCCAAATCGACATGCTTCAGCGCTTCTCAGCAGAATCACCCTTCCAGCACAGCATGTGGCCATAACCAGCATTCACAGTCTTATCCAACTTCAGCATATGGCACATCCATGACCTCGAATGATACTGTTGATGGTACCTCTTCAATGTCAATGACCTATCAGCTACAAGATGCCATCCGACAGCACCACCACAAACATAAAGAAAGAAAAACACTCCAAATCAGACAGCGAAGTGATTTGACCACTTCTTGGTTCCTGTGGCTCGGAAACGTTGATGGCGTTCATAACCAAGAGAGACATTTGACCATGATGATTGATGGTTTATGGACTCACATGAATGATTTGGACTTATTGTTTAATCACCGTTCCCATGACTTGTATATACCTTACCTTATCTACCTGTTCTTTGTTCAGTTTTTCTTAAAGTGTACAGAAAATATGAACATATAAAAAAGGGAGGATGTGGTGATGTGCATCACTGTAAATACATGTAAGCTAGCCAGACACTAGAGGGAGCACCAGAAACATCACACACACGCACTCAACCAATAGATAAGTTAGTTAGGAGGCGACCAATGGACATTCACGATACACAAGGGGGTGACATGACCACAGGGGGGCATTACACCAACCCATGTATAAAGGACACCACACACATGATCTGCCCTTTGGCCAGTGGAGACAGTCAGTGAGGAGAGGCACAGGGTTGATTCAATATTACACCCACCACGTGGAAGACAGCAGCTGGTTAGTCAGTTTAGGTAGCTATAATAGGATTAGCAGTAGTGTCGAACTCAAGTTATAAAAGTGTACACAGTGTAAATAAATGCGTTGAAGTTATCTACACGTCTCGACCTTCCTTGACAAATGCAACACAAGGAAGCTGCTTATGTTACAAAGGAAACATAACAAAACAGTCAGTAATGTCCCTATTTATTCCCGCCAGTAGACTGCCTGTCGTGCTTGTCTTTTACATTTTTCGATACCGAGGTGTCCCTCGTGAATCTTTTCAAGTATGTCAGAACGAAAACATTGTGGAATAATAATTTGGTCAAGTCTCAATCGTAAACCATCTACGATTGTCAAATCAGATTGAATGTTACTGTATTGAGGACATCGCCCCTTCGGCCACCCATGTTGAAGATGGTGCATGACCCTCTGAAGTGTAGCGTCCTTCTTCGTTTGTGACTTGATTAATTGCAGTTTTCCATCTGATGCAGGAAGGTTCTCCACATAGATTTACATAGATTTACATAGAAATTACAGTGCAGAAGGAGGCCATTCGGCCCATCGAGTCTGCACCGGCTCTTGGAAAGAGCACCCTACCCAAGGTCAACACCGCCACCCTATCCCCATAACCCAGTAACCCCACTCAACACTAAGGGCAATTTTGGAGACTAAGGGCAATTTATCATGGCCAATCCACCTAACCTGCACATCTTTGGACATCTTTTTAAATCTGTCCACTCTTTTTGATGGCTCTGCGTCCACTCAAAAGTAGTAGATTTTCTGATTAAATTTCTCAATGCTGTTGTTCTTGCTGACAAGTTGGAGATAAACTTGCCAAGAAAATAGAGTTGAGCCTGAGCTTCTAAATCATGTATAAATTCCATTGGTGTGCTGTCAGTAGTGATGGAGCGTGATAAAGTGTCTGCAATAATTAACTCTTTCCCAGGTGTGTAAATTAAATTGAAATCATACCGTCGTAATTTCATCATTATCATTTGAAGTCTTGGCGTCATATCATTTAGATCTTTGTTGATGATGAGGACCAATGGCCTGTGATCCGTCTCAACTGTGAAGGTTGGGAGTCCATAGACATAATCATGGAATTTGAGTATTCCTGTCAATAGACCTAGACATTCCTTCTCAATTTGTGCGTAACTGCATTCCGTTGCTCTCATTGCTCTTGAAGCGTGTGCTACAGGAATTTAATAAGAATTTTTATCTTTTTGTAAAAGAACTGCGCCTATCCCATCCTGACTTGCATCAGTCAATATCTTGGTTGCTCTTTTCGGATCGAAGAAAGGGAGTATCGGTGCAGTCATGAGCTGTGTTTTTAAATCTGTCCACTCTTTTTGATGGCTCTGCGTCCACTCAAAAGTAGTAGATTTTCTGATTACATTTCTCAATGCTGTTGTTCTTGCTGACAAGTTGGAGATAAACTTGCCAAGAAAATTGACGACGCCTAAAAATCTGAGAACAGCTTTCTTGTCTTCTGGTATCTTGATGTTCTGAATTGCTGCTATTTTACCATCATCAGGTCTGACACCTTGATGAGAAATGGTATCTCCCAGAAATTGTGCAAATGTACATTTCTCTTGATTTAGTTTGAGTCCATACTTGTTGATGCGTTTGAATACTTGTTTTAAATGTTCAATGTGCTCTTCCTTGGTTGTAAACCAAATAATGAGGCCGTCAACGTACACCCTCACACTTTCAATTCCTTCTTTCATTTGCTCCATGATTCTGTGGAATATCTCAGACGCTGATATGGTAGCAAACGGCATACGGTTGAAGCAAAATCATCTAAAGGACATGTTAAATGTACATAGTAGTCTGCTCGAGGCGTCGAGTTGCATTTCCCAAAATCACTGTGAAGCGTCTAACTTTGTGAAGATGCGTGCATTCGCCATCTCACTTGTGATTTCCTCGCGCTTTGGTATGGGACAGTGTTCCCTTCTTATATTCTTATTGAGGTCTTTAGGATCAATGCAAATGTGAAGATCACCTGACTTTTTTTTACTCAAAGCAATGAGCTGACCCAGTCAGTCGGTTGTGTGACTCGAGATATAATGTCTTGGGTTTGAAGTCGGTCTAGTTCTTCTTTTAACCTTTCCCGTAAAGGAGCAGGAATTTTCCAAGGTGGACGAATAACTGGTTTGGCATCCTTCCTGAGTTAAATATTTTAAATTAAGCAAAAAAACATTATTGAATATCAAAGAGAATATCTATGAGTTTGTTCATTCTTCTACAACTATAACTGATGATTAAGTAAATAAGAATAAATATAAATAATGTTTAACTACATATGCCAACTAAGCTACATCTCTAAACTTTGCTCTCTGGTCACTCCTGATATGAAGGGGTGAGAATCTTTTTTGAGTACAGTTTATATACATAGATCTGGCGCTGCTGTCTAGTGGTTGTCTAGCATTATAATACAGTTGTTAACCCTTTACATACCAGCAGATATACAGATCACTACAGTCACCATTCCCCTTGGCCTGCTGCACGAGGGAGAATGAGTAGAGGCAGCACAAAGGAGAACAGCTTGCTCAGAGGAGGATGGGCATGGGTTTCAGCAGAGGGCCTTACCCACCTCTGATCTACAGGGAGCATTTTTCTTACCCCAGCATGTGCCAGGCACCATGCACACTTCACCTCTGTCTTACGACAGAAATCACCCAACTCATGCTGAAGGCCGCAGACTCAAACCAGAGTGAGGACAGCACTATCATTGACTGTGAAGGTGAATCTTCCATGAATTGTTTCAGCATCCTTCCAAGCTGGTGCAGGTAACATCTGTAGCATCCCCTAGTTTGTCATCCACTGCTGCACAACGGAGGCAACTGATAAGAGAGTACATTGTGTTCTTTCCTACCAGAGAGAAGCAGGCACAACATACACATGGTGCTACCAGGAGAATGGACTTTTCAATGGTGAAGGGTGCCATCAAATGCACAGATGTGGCTTTGTGATCGCTGCATTTAAATGCAGAGATATACTGCAAATAGGAAGGATTTCTACAAAGGTACAAATGACAATTCCTACAAACCACAAATATTCCGTAGAAGGATCATTTAGATCCGAAATGCTGACTCTATTCTCTTCCCAAATGTTGCCAGGCTTGCTGCATTTATCCAGCATTTTCTGTTTTTATTACAAAGAATCCCACTCCCTCAGTGTTCCACCATGCTCGGCACTACATGCACAGCAAACCAGAGGTTTGTTGCTGGAAGGCGATGGCTAATTGTTGACCACCTGGCTCAAGATTCCAGTGTGCAAACCTAAACACCTGTGGTCAGTATTCACATAATCGGACCCATGCTGCCACGTGAAACTTCATCAAGTAGACCATTTGGATGCTGAAACAATGCTTCTTCTGCCTAGACCAGAATGGAGGAGCCCGGTGTCATGATATTCAAACACACACATCATGATAGACAGACCAACAGACCAATTAGCACACATAACACGAAAGCCAATCACAGACAAGGACAGAGACAGTATAAGACAGGAAACACGACACCTGGTGGTCAGTCCATCTGGAGACCAGGACAAGGACAGGACCTGATTAACAACACACTCAGAGAGTCACCACGTGCGGAGTATCAAGACATACCTGTAAATAACAAGTTGGAATAAAACAGCGTTGTACCAATTGCAACCGTGTTGGTTCATCTGTACCTCAGAGCACCCAACACCACACCCGGCAGCACTCCTCAGAGCATACTTCACAATTCATCACAGTCTGCTGTATTCTGCATAAACTCACCATCATGAGGGAATAGCCCTTGGCACCAGGGGCAGGAGGAAGAGGAGGAGAGGAAGGAAGAAAAAAAAAAAAATCACCTTTTTGGCTGGCGTGCCCTTGATTGGCTTATCCAACTGCAAGCCGCATAAACAGAAGTCCAAATTCCCCTTCTACAACAGCTCCATATCTTATCTTTTTTCTATTATTAACCATGGCAGAGGCCGCAATGCTGAAGTAAAAGCCATCAGAAAACAACTATTCCAAACCAACTTTATCAAACAAATCTAATAGTTCGTACAAAAGCCAACTAATTACCCTTGTGCTTTTCTTCCATGTGTGATTGCCTGTCCCCGTGCTTATATGTGGTACTACCTAGTGGTTGCAGCTTGGCTGGAGGAAGGCCACTGAATCTCAGAGGGGAAGACTGAGGATGGCTTTGCAGGATGATCTCAAGCAGTTCTGGCCCTATGAGGTCCAGCTTTGAAATGTGCAACCGCAGCATGAGTGCCAACCACTGGGCTGACTGACTTGCTACAGCAAGGGCACTAGCAAAGTAGGGAGGATGAATGCAGTCATTCTGAGAAAGGTCAGCAGGTTCAGATTCCACAGAGTCACTGTCAATCCTCCAGGATGATATCTCAGCAGTCTGAATACTCTGTTGCAGGGCAGATTGCTGGACTGCTCAGAAATCCTTCGAGGCTCGTTGAGCACTGGTATCCTCAAGCCATCGTGACAGCAAACTGTGATTTTGTGGCCTCAGTCTGTGTTTCCAATGTAATACTCAGACTGGGTGACTTCTGCTTGTGCTACAATGAATAGTTGATGTATCAGCCATCGGATGGTGCGGCATGTTTGTATCTATATTGTTTTCATGAAGGTGACTACTGTAGTTTTCAATTGTTTGATTATGTGCATTTGTTTTCTGTTCTGTGATTAGTTAGGACTGGGTGTGGTCACTGAAGAGGGAAAGAGAGAGAGGCAGACTGAACTGATGCTAGCTGTTGTAAATATGAGCATAAACATTTTAAAGCATCGTAAATAAAACTCTTCCTGCGCAGACAAACTAGTGTCTCATCTCTGCATATCTCCGAGGCATAAAATACAATAGCCATTGATTCCACGGTGGAAAGGATCAACTCCACAGTCTGCACAAAATGTTGTGTCAACTGGTGCTGGGCTCCTCCACCCTCCTTGACAGTGGAACAGACTTTCTTGCAGGCCTGTCAGAGCACAAAGCCCACATGTGGCCCAGATTTGTGCCACGATGGAGAGCCTCTGTTATGATGAAAATGGCAGCTGAGCCCGGAAACCCTAAGTCCTGCCCCAAACAAGCACTTCATATTTTCATGGAGGAGGGACTGTAATTGCACCAAGGTTCACACATGTAAAATTTATGGAGGCAGTTGGCCACTTAATTCAACAGCTTCCTCCACTGAAGGAATGTGAAATCTGGAGTGTTCAGTTTAAAGCTGGCCTGAATCTGGTGGATCCATTTGAATAGCCAAAGTGCTCCTTTGGGGAGGTAAGGTATCCTTTGGACATTTGGAAGTCTCAGGACACCGTTGGGAGAAGTAAGGAGCCTTTCGGGATAGCTAAGGCACCCTTTGGGATAGGTAAGGCACCCTCTGGGTTTTCTAAAAGTAAACAAGATTGTTCATAAACAATGCATAAACTAATTTGAACTGACAAAGTACGGTCAAGATGCAAAGCACTCAAAGCCATCAGCCTCTAACTGACAACATGATCGTGGAGCAGCATCTGGGGAAATGGGGAATGATCTGTCTCGAGGATCTGATACATGAAATCTACTGCGTGGGAAAATTCTTCAAGGAGGCCAGCGATTTCCTCTGGCCCTTCCGGCTGTCAGTAGCTCGACACGCAGCAAAGAACAAAGTGGGATTTCTCAATGATTTCGGAGAGATGGGGAACCGTGGAGAAGGAATCAACAGACTTATTCGGCAACTCAATTAAAGGTCCCAATAAATAACTGGAATCGGATTTATTTGTCTATACTATGTATAGTAAATGCAACAGAGATTTATTTGTTCTCAAGGGCAGCACGGTAACATTGTGGATAGCACAATTGCTTCACAGTTCCAGGGTCCCAGGTTCGATTCCGGCTTGGGTCACTGTCTGTGCAGAGTCTGCACGTCCTCCCCGTGTTTGCGTGGGTTTCCTCCGGGTACTCCGGTTTCCTCCCACAGTCCAAAGATGTGCGGGTTAGGTGAATTGGCCAATGATAAATTGCCCTTAATGTCCAAATTGCCCTTGGTGTTGGGTGGAAGTGTTGAGTTTGGGTAGGGTGCTCTTTCCAAGAGCTGGTGCAGACTCAAAGGGCCGAATAGCCTCCTTCTGCACTGTAAATTCAATGATGATCTATGATTAATCTAAGACAAAGGTTCGGCACAACATCGTGGGCCGAAGGGCCTGTTCTGTGCTGTATTTTTCTATGTTCTATGTTCTAAAGAACTAATAAGCTTTCCAAGACCTGTCAAGCTTCCAAGGAACTGTCAAAGGATACTAGGTGAATTGCATGGAGGGGTAAGAGCAAAGGGTGAGGGCATGGCAATGAGTTGGCATATATGCTATGAAGGACCATGAGGAAGTGGAGGGAATAGGGGGTAGAAAAGGCCATGGAGTTGGCAGATGGGCATTGGTTGGCAATGGGATTATGAGGGACCATGGGAGTTGGCCATGAGACGGCATGCATTGGCATATATGTGACATGGGAAATGTTTATTGTTTCAATCTTTATTTGTCTTAATTCAAGAGAGTGCCAAAACAGGCCTTCTATCCAGCCCGCCTCTGCAGCTGGCAGCCTCTGCACCTATGAGCCTCTGCACTTATTCTAGGGACAGCAGGCCAAAATTCTAATCCACCCACATCCCCCCCATAAAAACCAGCCCAATGTGCAGTTTTCATATCTGAACAGACTTTGGGAAGTGGGGAAGTGGGCTATGAGAATGGGGATTAAGCTTGATCGTACCATCAACTCCCAAAGTTTCAGTCCTGCCGCTGGCCATGACATTATTCATGGCTGCTTCAATGATGGCGAGCATCATCTCCTCCATGGGGTGGAGAATATGTAGCCCTAATTGCTCCCCACCAGCTAAATATGGCTGTCTGTGGCTATGCTCCAGCTCCTCCTGCAAAAGAGAGAGGAATGTATCAGTGGGTGTGGTGCCAAGTGTTTGGGCAATGTCTCCATCATGCTTGAATAGCTGGCAGTGTGTGTGAGCTGTGAGATGTGGGTTTGAGGCTTGCAGATGTACGAAGTGTGTGAAGGTGAGGTGGTGTGTGCGAGGTAGAGCATGGCTTTATGAAAAAAGTTTGCAGATGAGTGAAGACTAGGTGGTGAATGAACTGGCACGTGAGCCTCATTGTTCGTTTGAAAAAACATGACAAAGAAGCATTCTCTGACTTTGACCACTCATGTGAAACCATTAAACCTCCGGCTACACTACATCCAAATCCTTGGACTAGGCTGACCTTGACATTCGTGGAAATCTGCTTCCATTGACATTCCAGTGTCTGGTTGAAGGGCTTCTTGTGGATCTTCTAACTCTCTGCTCCAGTTTACCCTTTGCACAAAGGACTCCAGGGATGCATCTTGGACACAACTCTGCCCTGTGCACTACATTCACTCTTGAGCCTGCTCAGAATGTCTTCTTCAACCAGTTTGTGGACCTACTGGAGCCAGAATGGATTTGGATTGGATTTAGATTTGTTGTCACATGTACCAAGGTACAGTGAAAATTATTGTTCTGTGTACAGTCCAGACAGATCGTTCCATACATGAAAAACATAGGACATACATAAATACACAATGTAAATATGCTGGCATAGACATTGAGTGAAGCATACGGACAGTAGAGAAGATGCGTGGAGACATAGTTTCAGTCCATAAGAGAGTCATTCAGGAGTCTGGTAGCAGCGGGGAAGAAGCTGTTTTTGAACCTGTTCATGCATGTTCTCAGAGTTTTGTATTTCTTGCCCGATGGAAGAGGTTGGAAGAGAGAATAACATGGGTGGGAGGGGTCTTTGATTATGCTGCCCACTTTCCCAAGGTGTAAATAGAATCCATTGATGGGAGGTGGGTTCGCCTGCTGCACTGGGCTGTATTTACGACTCTCTGTAGTTTCTTACTGTCTTGGGCCGAGCAGTTGCCATACCAGGCTGTGATGCAGCCAAATAGGATGCTTTCTATGGTGCATCTGTAAAAGTTGGTAAGAGTCAATGTGGACATGCCGAATTTCCGTAGTTACCAGAGAAAGTATAGCCACTGTTGTGCTTTCTTGGTCATAGCGCCAACATGGGTAGGCCACAGATTGTTGGTGATGTGTACACCTAGGAATTTGAAGCTGTCAACCATCTCCACCTCGGCACCATTGATGCAGACAGGGGCGTGTACGATACTTTGCTTCCTGAAGTCAATGACCAGCTCCTTAGTTTTGCTCACGTTGAGGAGGAGATTGTTGTCGTTGCACCACGCCAATAGTTTCTCTATCTCCTTACTGTACTCTGACTCATCGTTGTTCGAGGTCTAACCCACTACAGTCATGTGATTAGCAAACTTGTAGATGAAGAATGAACCTCTCCTTTAAGAGGTGCATGCTGGGTTTAAAGAGTCCAGGCTGGTCTGGGTGCCCTGGGCCTCAAATTAGTTTAGGTTTCTTTCTGCGGCTGTCAGGTGTGCATCAGTACATGTAGCACAGGGCTGCATGCTGTTATCAATGAAATGAGCAGGCTGGATGAAGTTTGCATTGGAATGAATAGGTTGATCACATATTGTGATCCCCGAATCTGTTTCAACCTTACCCCTCTTCTCCATATATATGCATTAAAGCAGGAAACAAAATTGGAAAATGAAAATATTTCAGAAGCTTTCACCTTGGATGCTTTCCCAGGAACAAGGCTGGAATATCCTCAGAACCCTATGAGAAAAGGAGCGTCACATTGCAAAAGCCTGGATATTTTCTACTTTCTCTGTATTAGAGTCAAGAGGAGCCCAGAAAAGGAGAGTCAAAGTGGTTTATTTCCAACACTCAACTAGGAAAAGTATATACAAAGCAATAGTCCTTGTCCCAGCCGGAATCATTCCGAGTTAACGGCTCCTAACCAGGCCGTCTTTTATTTTATGGATGTAACGAGCCCGCTGACGGGCCCACACCCATCAGCGGGGGAGCTCGTGCTCCACGAGCCTTACAGGGAGATCAATCGGTTTATTCCTGTACGACGTGGGGGTTATAACACTCTGCTAGATTAAGCTGCATCTCATAAACAGATTTCTAGTTTCAAAAGCAAGTCAATGTTGCCTTCAAAAAGATGACTAAGATGCACATAAATACCAACCAGCTGGTAATGATAATGACATTTTCGGCAACAGGGAAGGCAATTGTTATATTTTGTTTAATTTAACATAAATTAAAGAAAAATCATCTCTTTGTATTTCCATTCTGCATCCTTCATGTTCCTATGGACAGAGAATTACTCTTTATCGATTGCTCTCCTTGCTGCCATCTTGTTAGCTGGGATGATGTGTGTGGGGAGTGAAGTGTGTATATGCGGCTGCAGTTTGTCAGCTCTCCTGAGTGTTAATCGCGAAACCGGTGAATCTCGTACCATTTCTCATTGGAATCGATTGTGTTCCACGTGGTGCCGGTGCTAGCCCCTCAACAGTAGTTGAATTGGTCCAGATGAGGCGCTGGTTCTGCTGTTGTGGAACTCCACGAATCCTGCGCCGGCATCAACACTTAGTCTCAGAAATGGAGAATCCCGCTCAACATCAGCAATTGCTCCTTCTGACTTGTGCAGTGCTTTGCTCTCTGGTCACTCTCTAAATTAGTAAAATTGGATGAGATGGAATAGAATTTTATGACAAACCTGTAGCTCTCCCACCTCTTTGTCCCTGATATGGCACCCACCCTCAATATCCTTCTTCACAGGGTACAAAAGCAGGGATTTGTATGTCTGCAAGTTGCTGCAATTCACTCTCCAGTGTAATGGACTTGAAAAGAATGCAATAAAAATGTATGAGTTACCTTTGACAGGCAAGACATAGAGTAAAATAGAGGGCAGCACTGTGGCACAGTGGTTAGCACTGCTGCCTCGCAGCTCCAGGGACCTGGGTTCAATCCAGCCTTGGGTACTGTCGGAGTTTGCACTTTCTTTCCAGTGTCCGCATTGGTTTCCTCCAGGTGCTCTGGTTTCCTCCCACAGTTCAAGGGCGGGTGCAGACTTGACTTGATGGCACTGTAAATTCTATGATTCTATGCCCGCAAGCATTACATATTGGATGTGATGGTAGGTGCATGCTTCAAGCAATTAGATTTCATGTGACACTTTTATTGGATGTAAGGCTCTAAGTCAGTAAAACAAAACATGATAAGGTGGAGCATGGAGGTATAAGGCAGCATTTCCTGGCTACTGAAGATAAATGACTCAAGCACCTCTGCACGGAAGGGTCATTCTACATGGCAGACCGACTTAGTATAATGCATTTTAACACAGTTCCTCTGATCTTGCCAGATTTGTTTTACTGTAATTGGCATGCAACAAGTGTTCAAATTGAAAATGATTGTCCCGATAAACTCCTTTCACTGAACTTGAAACAAGTGTCTTTGGGATACTGAATCTCTCAATCAGGTCCTCACTCTTCCTCACCTCCTCTAACCAGATTTCTGAAACAAAACCTGTAAAACTGGGCCCACTCTACCCTGTAGCAGACCTTATGGCCATTTTCTGCACAAAACCATTTGATAATGTAACGACTGCTGTGGGGATGACAGGTTTAAATCCTCAGTGGCTCACTATTTCCCACCATTCAAAGGGGAACTCTGTCACACCAGGAATGTGCCCAGTTGACATCGAGACTCTTGGCGGGTTTAGCCCACTCCATGTTGAAAAGGCACACACCCAGCCCTCCGCCCGCTCGGCATTTCACAAAAGCAGAAAGCTTGCACGACCTATTCTATCCATCAATGAAAGGCTGTGATCAGAAAATCAGTCAACATCACATTCATCAATCACTTTCAGTATTCGACTCTTCTTTATCTATTTGTATCATTATTAGTTTTCTATCTGCATATCAGGTTGTGTGAAATCAGGATTGTGAAACCTTTTAGCCAAACAGCACACAGATTTTATTTTATTATTATGCTCCCAAAAGTAATCATTTGTGTCTAGCTGCCAAGACATAACGGGACCTTTTTGTGTATTTCAAGGATTTTAATGTTCGAATAATTAGGATAATCACTTTGTCTCATCTCTACACAATGTTTTTTATTACACTGCAAGTGCCTCATTTGGCTCAATGCCCAGTAGCTTGTGGTGCTACATGAAGTAATTGTGCTCACTAGAAAAATGAGCATACAGTGACCTCTTTGATTTAATTGGAAAATAATCTGAATTTGACCCAATGCAATATTGCCTGACCGACACAATATACTGTCTCCCCAGTATTGAACTGATGGTGCTCTCTGCTAGGTGATATAACAGATTGACTACAGAGATGTCAAAGGCATGAGGGATTGCTGGGAATGCCTGATGGATGAATCGATAAAGAGTAATTCTCTGCCCAGAGGAACACGAAGGATGCAGAATGCAAAAACATATAACCATGATAAGTGGAAATGCAAAGAGCTGATTTTGTTTTTTTTTACTTTAAATTAAACAAAATATAACAATTGCCTTCCCTGTTGCCGAAAATGTCATGATCTTAACCAGCTGGTTGATATTTATGTGCATCCTAGTCATCTTTTTGAAGACACCATTGGCTTGCTTTTGAAAAACTACAAATATAACACAATTAAAACTTTCCATATTCTTCTTTCTCCCCTGAGTATGAACATAATCAAACAGTGTTGCACAGTACAAGTTTATTCTTAAATATTTGCTTCTTTCTTGAAAACCTTTATGCACTGCATAACATGTGATCAATTTCACACTAATTTAACACAGGCTTAAAGGGAAGAATGCAGCATCTGTTTATGAGATGCAGCTTGGTCTAGCAGAGTGTTATAACCCCAAGAGATGGATGGGGATAACCCGATTGATCTCCCTGTAAGGCTCATGGAGCACAAGCTCCCCCGCTGAGGGGTGCAGGCCCATTAGCGGGCTCGTTACATCCATTAAATAAAAACTGTCCAGGGTAGGAGTCGGCATCTCAGAATAGTACCGACTGGGATTAGGACTATTGCTTTGTATATACTTTTCCTAACTGAGAGTTGGAAATAAACCACTTTGACTCTCCTTTTCTGGGCTCCTCTTGACTCCAATACAGAGAAAGTAGAAAATATCCAGGCTTTTGCAATGTGACGCTCCTTTTCTCATAGGGTTCTGAGGATATTCCAGCCTTGTTCCTGGGAAAGCATCCAAGGTGAAAGCTTCTGAAATATTTTCATTTTCCAATTCTGTTTGCAGTTTTAATGCATATATATGGAGAACAAGGATAACGTTGAAACAGATTTGGGGCTCACAATGTACGATCAACCTACTCATTCCAATGCAAACTTCATCCAGCCTGCTAATTTCAATGATAACAGCATGCAGCCCTGTGCTTTATGTACTGATGCACACCTGACAGCCTCAGAAAGAGACTGTGGTATTATAGGTATTAGGTATTAGGTATTATAGGCTTCCCGTCCTTTTGAACGCCTCAGCATGGACTTCAAAGGCCCCCTCCCCTCCACCGACCGCAACACGTACTTCCTGAATGTGATTGACGAGTACTCCCCGTTCCCATTCGCCATCCCCTGCCCCGACATGACCGCAACCACCATCATCAAGGACCTCCATAGCACCTTTGCACTGTTCGGGTTCCCCGCTTACATACATAGTGATAGTGGGTCCTCCTTTATGAGTAACGAACTGCGTCAATTCCTGCTCAGCAAGGGCATCGCCTCGAGCAGGACGACCAGTTATAGCCCCCGGGGTAACGGACAGGTCGAGAGGGAGAACAGAACGGTCTGGAAGACCGTCCTACTGGCCCTACGGTCCAGGAACCTCCCAGTCTCCCGCTGGCAGGAAGTCCTCCCGGATGCCCTCCACTCCATCCGGTCACTGCTTTGTACCACAACCAACCAGGCACCTCACAAACGTCTCCTTGTCTTCTCCAGGAAGTCCTCCTCTGGGACCTCGCTCCTGACCTGGCTGGCAGCACCCAGACCCATCCTGCTCCGAAAACACGTGCGGGTGCACAAGTTGGATCCGTTGGTCGAGAGGGTCCATCTGCTCCATGCTAACCCCCAGTACGCCTATGTGGCGTATCCCAACGGCCGACATGATACGGTCTCCCTGCGGGACCTGGCGCCCGCCGGAACCCCACACACATCCCAGCCACCAGTTCCACCCTCCCCTCCACCGCAGCACCTTACAGGAGGATTGGTCCTTCCGCCGGCCCAGTCTAGACCCCCCCACCCACCGACGCTCCCCGCAGGCGCTTCCTCCCCAGGACAACTGTTTTCCCCACCAGCGCCGTCTAGGGGTGCCGAAGCTGCCATGGAGATCGAAGCCATGCTCCCGGAGTCACAGACGCCCGCGCCTCCACCGGAGTCACCGCCGAAGCTCTGTCGATCACAGAGGACGACCAGGCCCCCGATCGACTGATTGCTTCATTCTAAATTGTAGATTGTAAACTGTAATCTAATTACTCCATTTTTAATTGTAAACTGTAAACTGCAAATGTAAACCATCAAATGTACATAGCTATCAGAATTGTAAATAGTTCCGAAACACTGTACGGAGGTATTACGGTACCTCCATAACTAATTCTACCATGTTGCCATGTTTTGTAGTTTCAGGCCACAACACCCGCCGGACTCTTTTTTAACAGGAGGTGAATGTGGTATTATAGGTATTACGGTACCTGATAGGCTGAAGCACCATTGGTGGAAACTGTATGCTTTCTATTGGTTAGGATGTATGGTAGCTCCGCCCTGCTAGGCGGGGTATAAGAACCCGTGCCACCCCAGCAGCCTTCATTCTGTACCTGAGCTGCTGGGGGAAACATCTAGCTTATTAAAGCCTTCAGTTGGACTACAACATCGCTTTAGTGGTCATTGATCGTGCATCAGAGACCTAAACTCATTTGAGGCCCAGGGCACCCAGACCAGCCTTGACTCTTTAAACCCAGCATGCACCTCTTAAAGGAGAGGTTCATTCCTCATCCACAAGTTTGCTGATGACATGACGGTAGTGTGTTGGATCTCGAACAACAATGAGTCAGAGTACAGAAAGGAGATAGAGAAGCTAGTGGTGTAACAACACCAATCTCTTCCTCAACATCAGCAAAACTAAAGAGCTGGTCATTGACTCCAGGAAGCGAAGTATCGTACATGCCCCAGTCTGCATCAATGAGGTGGAGATGGTGGAAGGATTCAAATTCCTAGGTGTGCACATCACCAACAATCTATCCTGGTCTACCCAGAGCCCAGTCCATCACACAAGCCCACCTCCCATCTATTGCCAGTGTCTGTCTACACCCCCTCCCCCCCTGCTGCCTTGGGAAAGCGGGCAGCATAATCAAAAACCCCTCCCACCCATGTTATTCTCTCTTCCAACCTCTTCCATTAGGCAAGGGATACAAAATTCTGAGAACATGCACTAACGGATTCAAAAACAGTTTCTTCCCTGCTATTACCAGACTCCTGAATGCCTCTCTTATGGACTGAACTGTTCTCTCCACCATCTTCTCCACTTAAAAACACTACACTCCGTATGCTTCACCCAAAGTCTATGTCTATGTATTTGCTTTGTGCATTATCGTATGTCCTATGTTTTTCATGTATGTAACGATCTTTCTGGACTGTGTGCAGAACAATACTTTTCACTGTACCATAAGCTCCATATCGTTAATGGGGCGGATCCCCTACCTAATCGCCTCCCATAATCTAACCAGTTCCCCAGCAAGCGATCACACGGGATGCTGCCCTAGTGCATGGGGCAGTTGGAGTGCCCCTGGGGGGGAGGGGCCTGGTCGTGGGGGTCGGCCGCCATCGGTTAGGGGTCGCACCTGGGCTGGGGGCTGAGGGGCTCAGCACCCGCGGGTCCAACATGATACCCTCCCCCCCCCCCGAAAGTGTATACCCATACCAGGGGCAACTTTAGCTGCTGCCTGTCCATCCCACTGAACACCCCTGTCGTAATCTGGTGTGGGTGTATACTGATGTGGATCTTATCCAAAGGGCATGATTCTCTGGCATCGTTGCGCTCTCGCTCAAGCGAAATGAGGCCGGTGATAGCGGGAGAGGCCGAAAACAAGAACTGCAGTAGGAGCCAAACAGTTTGCGATTTTACCTTGCGCTCCCATAGGCAAAATCGGGATCTCGCCGTAGCGTGGCAAGAAACCAATTATCACCTCTTCAGCCCTATTTCCATGCAATTAATGGGAGACACCCCATATCCAACAGCCTCCCGTGATTCGTCGGCCTTCCCGGCAAGTGGTCCCACTGGTGCCGATTAGTACTCCTTTTTAAAAATGTGAACCTGGTGGAAGGACTTCTACGGGGAGCTGAGGAGGTGAGTAGCCATCTTTGCTCACAGTTAAAGAGACCTCGCCCGCTGGGCTTGTCACTCCAGTGCTCGGTGGGAACCCTCGGCTGGATGGGGGGGGGGCACACTTTGGCGAAGTGGGCCGCCATGATGAGCGGGGGAGGGGGGGTGGAGGGGGGAGGAAGTGCTGGAAGGCAACTGCTCGCAGCACCAGCATGCCAACCACTGGACCATGTGTACCCATTCAGGGGGCAACCCAAGCCCCTGCCTGCCTTCCTCACCAAACACCCATAGTACCCACAAACTGCCGAGGCCTCTGGCTGTGCGGCTGAAGGCTATTGCTAATAGCGAATTGGCAATCGGGGTTAAGTGGATTCCCAGGGGTGGGCAGGCCATGTAGCATGTGGGGCTCATTGCCTAACATCCTAATCACATCTTGATTCATGGACACTGTGCTTGAACACTGTGGGAGGCCACACCACACACACAGCAGCCAGCATTTGAACACCCAGGGGATGGGTCACAGCTCCGGGGACATATCCCACAGCCAGAGGGTGGGTGAATACTATGGGGAGGGGGAGATGCCTGGAGAAATGGGCCACGTGTTTGGAGGGCGGGCTGCACTGTGGAAAAAAGTGGCAGAGGCGTCTTACGTGTTGCGGTGAAGGGTGTTTATTGTGTTTTACAATTCCCCACTCTCCCGATAGTGCGTCCCCATTCCCCATCCCCTCACACCTTACCTACCTCCCCTCTCCCTCCCCACCCTCTCCCCCTCCCCCGGTGCCCTCAGTGATCCACCATTTGTTTTGCCTTCCTCGCACCACCGCTACATCTTGGTGTGTCCCCAGGATGCACGTATGAGGTGGAGGCAACCAGATGTTTTCCACGTGTGGTCGCCAGCCTGGTAGTGTTGGTCTCCATGCCTCACATTGGCGGCGACATCTCCTGTGCCGGAACCTCTGGCACACCTCCAATCATCTATGGATTGTCGCTGGAGTGTCGCTGACATCTCCCTCTGAATGTCCCGACCGCTCCCTATCATCTCCATCAGCTCTGGGTGAACTCTTCCATTGGCTCAGCATTAGGCTGGGAACCAACCGGGTCCTGGGATCCAGCAGACCTCCGACTGCTGTCTCACCTGGGGGTTCCTGCCTCCACCTGACGTACATCAGCAGCAGTGTGGTTCTCACCAGATTGTGCCCCAGAAGCCTGACTACTAACATTTCCCACCGAGGTGCATGTATCTGCGCTGGTGGAGGGTGGGGATGACAGCTGTGACACCTCGATTATGTCTTCCTCGGAGCTCCCCTCCAAGGTGGTCTCCTGGGAGGCTGAAGAGGGGGACACCCAGGAAAGGCTGGCACTGCCGGCTGGAGGACCTGCGGGAAAATGGACACGTCGCCAGTGGGAGGGATGGGTCAGTCAGTAAGGCAAGAACAACTCACATTTGACAGGTCCTTTGGGTGGAGCCCGGTGGTTCCTCACCTCTGCGGTGTCCACCAACCTCCGCGTGGGTGACCACCCTGTCCTCAGCCACCCCAGTCACCTCCGGGGCCCGTTCCTCGAAGGGGCTGAGGATTCTTAAGTCTGGCACTCGGCCGCCAGTCGTCGCCCTCTCCTAGCAATTGTGGAAGAGCTTTTCCTGAGGAGACACAGGCAGAGCATCGTTAGCCACATACGTGATTTACTGTGGTGGGAGAGGGGGTGTGACAGAAGAGTTGGGGGGAGTTGAAGGGAGGGGGGGTGAAGGAAGGGTTGGGGGTCGCATGGACAGTTGGGGGGTGGTTGCTCGCATAGGGCGGGGAGGTCTCGGGGTAAGAGGGAGGGTTGGACGTTCGTGTCTATTCACTCGTGCTGCCGGGTGCAGGTCATTGACCTTTTTCCTGCACTGAAGGCCAGTCCTCCTGGTCACGTTAGTGGGGGGGTTAGCGAGCACGGTCCCAGCGAATCGGCAGGTGGGCCTACATTTGCGACAAGAAGCCCATGGGGCCTTGTTAAGTGGACCAATTAAAGTTGAATAGCCTTGCCGGCCCCGCTGGGCCAAGCGCTGGGAAGCTCGCGGCCATTCCCACTCGCTACCACACTTTGAAATCTTTCCGGAGAATCGCGTCCAAAATGCCGGCAAGAAGCATCTCGCCAAACTCACCCAAAATGACACTTAGAAATTTTTTGGTTGAATTCAGCTCCCCGTACTCTTTTCTAAACAAGTCAATTTTTCAAAATATATTGAGGTTAGAGGAAATAAAATTGATCATGGGTTAAATAAAAGATTGTGTTGATCTTCAGCTGAAATGGGGACCAATCTGTCTCTACTTGCCAAACTAAATCCACCAGAATTTGTATCAAGGGCATCATAAATCTTAATGGGGTAGATCTTCATCTTTAAGACCCAAATGTTATGCCACAGCTAGATGGAGTTAAAAAACAATCTGAAGGGAAGAATCACAGATCCATTGAAATTAAGGGAAGGTGAATCTTTAGGTTGTGTAATCTCCCTCATTATTGTTAATGCAATATCGTTACAAAGGAGTAAACAGCCAGGAAGTACTATGTGAGCAATCATTAATAAACATTTTATATTTAGCTGTTGACCGAGATTCTCTGGCCTCTCCACGGCATGTTACTTGGCAGCGAGAGGTGGCTCACCATTGGCCAGTGGCGGGATCGTCTAGTACTACCGCTGTCAATGGGATTTCTCATTGAATCCACCTCATGCCTCCGCGAAACCTACAGTAGGGGTGTGCCATCATTGAGACCGGTAGATCCCACCGATGTATCAGCCGGGAGACCTCACCCATTAATTTTGCTTTAGTTGTATTTCATTATCAAGTTATTGTTTAGGATTATAACTTTCAGGAACAGTAAAGAACACAGAAAATGAACCTTTCAAAGATGCTCGTCAGTTTAGGTTCAAAGGTGTAATTCAAAACTGAATTCGAAAGGGAAAGGATTCTAATTCCTGAAGAAAAAAATGATTATGCTATTGTGTCAGATCCTCATGCATACTTGCCTGCAGTTATTCAGTGGAGAATTGTGTTACCAAGCAACAAAGTCCTGTGAAAGCAAATTTTGCAAAGCAATTTGACCATGGAATTGTTAATTATTGGGTAGCCTGTGAAGAATGTCAAGCAAATAATAAAAAGCATTTACTTGAAGGTGGGGTGGGGCGAGAACATTTCTTCTCAAATCCATTGTTCTATTGCAAATCAGCATTCCTGATAATTTAACTCTTTCGGCAACAGAATCTGCCAAACACTTCAACAACCTTCCTTAGGATTGATGGAAACAATTCCTGCCTTTCTGATTTGATCTTTTTCTTCAGAGTCATGAAGCAAACTTTCTTTGCAGCACTTTGCAAAAGAAGTACATGGAACACAAATAAAGTTTTGAATGGCGTTTAACCCATCATCAGCTTGATGTTCTGCAGAATCCCTCAGAGGTCCATAGGATAGTGTAAAATGGTGCAGATCATTTTAACTCCTGGCTTCTTTGGCATGGTAACACAGTGGTTAGCACAACTGCCTCACAGCTCCAGGGACCAGGGTTTAATTCCAGCCTCGGGTAACTATCTGTGCGGAGTTTGCATGGGTTTCCTCCAGGTGCTCCGGTTTCCTCCCACAAACCAAAGATATGCAGGTTAGGTGGACTGTAATGATATGTATATTGGTATGCCAGTGAAGGGTTAATCATTACATCTCAGTGTAATTCAAACGCAAGAGGGCAACACCAGTTCCGAGTTTAAATATCAGACATCGGGGAATGCTGGGTAGTTAGTGGAGAGTTAGCAGAGGAGACAGATTGATCACAGGATGAGGAGTCATTTAGATGAGAGAGAGTTAACAGTAGGACATCATTTATAATTACTAGATTATAGATTACTGCTCGAGTCAACCTTACTTTATTATTAGTTATAGCTCAGTAGTGTGTGCGTACTTTATTTAATTAATTGTTGTCCAATAAATTAATTTTGATTCAATCTAAAGATTGGTGGTTTCTTTGTCATCAACTCAACAGATCATTCTGAATCAAAAGGCAAAGAACAACAACATAATACTACCAAAGGTAATATAACATGCTTCCAGGAGTGGAAAGCTTTAAATTTTAATGTACCACATAATAATATGGTACCAGGTGTGAATACTGTAGCTGACTAGATAGTTTAGATAGTATCTAGTAAGAAAACTAAGAAGCAATTCGAATTTCGAAGCACCAAACTGTTACTGCAGAACATCAACGAATCCAGGACTGATGGTCAAAGTTCAAGCTCCATGACAGCTCCGGATCACCAGTAAACTTGACATTAACTGGAGAGTGTTCAAGCAGCAGTTTCAAATTTATTTAGACGCTTCAGATTTAAATAATGTGAGTGATGCACGTAAAATAGCTCTTCTTCTAACTATGGCTGATCCACAATCCATCAAAATCTATAACTCTTTTCAATTTGCGGCGGTTCACGATAAAACCAAATTTGAAGTAATAATTGCAAAGTTTGATCATCATTGCAAAATTCAAACAAATTAAACTTTTGAGCGTTTTATTTTCAATCGAAGAATGCAAAACAAAGGTGAATCAATTGATTGCTTTGTTACTGATCTCAGACTGCCAGCTCAATTTTGTAACTTCTCAGTATTAAATGATTCAATGATCACGGATCAAATAGTCTTCTGTATAATTGATGAAAATCTCAGAGAACGCTTGCTGAAACAGAAAGATCTCATGCTTGGATACACGATTGAAATGTGCCGGTTACATCAGTTATCGAAAAGTCAGTATAATGAATTTTTTCTCTGTGAAAAGGGCATGAAAACGAACATTGAGGTAGAATGTGTTGAGGCAGTGTCGCAGATGAAGAAAATGTGCATTTCGGATGGCAGCCATCTTGCGCGTGCGCATTCTGAACCTACACATGCGTACTTCGTTAAAGGATGCGAGATGGGTGAAGACCGATCGGCGCATGCATGAAGATATCGTGTGCGTGATGATGTATACGTAATGACGTGTGGAAGGTGTGGAATCACCCACCCTCAAAATAAATTCCCAGCTCGAGGAAAGATCTGTTCACAATGTGATAAACACACCAACTTTGCTGCTCAATGCAGATCCACTCAGGCACTTAAACCTGCGAAGTCAAATTCAAAACAGATTAATATTAGAAGTGTGGATACAAAGAAAGAAGGTTTTGAAGCAAATGTGTTCAATGATTTAGATGCTTGTTCTTTGGAAACTCGTTCTTCGTTTGCACCATTGAGAAGTATGATAGAACCACAGAAGTATCATCACCTCTCAAGATAGCCCACTCCATCAACACTGATACGGAATGGGACTTCCGGTGGTGGCAATGGAGTGAGTGGTCGCACATTTGGCAGCTCTCGCTCATGGTGACCTTTTTGTGTCCTTTACGCCGGTTTGTTGCAGGAATTTTGTCGGAAAAAGGTGCAGAAGTGAGTGTAGAAGAGAGTGATCCTTAGTTTATGGAGCTGCGGTCCAGAAGTGCCCAGAAAAAAGCGAACCAGTTGGTTGAGGCGAGTGAGGAGCGGACAACGCACATAGTGATGGCAGACAGGCAGGGTCTGGCCCTGCCGGCTCAGTGGTCGATGGACCAGTTGGTGAGCTTCCAGAATGAGAAGTTCACCCAACAGTGGAAGGAAAGTTCGGAGGACCTGTTTGTTGTTTGGGTTTCTTTCGTTTTTTTCCCGGTTTTTCGGTTCTGTTTGGGGTTAGGCCAGTTTACAGTGCTTTGTTAAGGGAGAAGGGACTGGTCTCTGTGTTCGGACCTTTGGGGGGGGGGGTGGTAGAGGGTTTATACTGCTGACGGGGAGAGGACTTTCAAAGTGGAGGAGGAGGAGGGTCGTTGCCCGAGGGGAGGCCAGGGTAGGTGCAGGGCATGGGCCGCAGACTGGCCTAGGAGAAGTTATGGTTGATCGGCAGGGGAGGGGAGCGGGGTGCCCCTGACCAGGCTGGTCAGGTGGAACGTTCGCGGACTGAATGGGCCAGTCAAAAGGGCCTGTGTGTTCACGCTCTTGAGGCAACTGAAGGCGGAAGTGGCTATGTTGCAGGAGACAAATCTGAAGGTGGGGGATCAGATTAGGTTAAGGAAGAATGGGTTGGATTGGTGTTCTATTCGGGCTTAGACTTTAAAACGAGGGGGTGCGATCTTGGTTAATAAGCGGGTGGGGAATATAGAAGCGGACCCGGGGCGATAGAGATGTTATGTTTAGTGGGAAGCTGGAGGGAATGGCCGTGGTATTGGTAAATATATATGCCCCGAACTGGGATGGTGTTGAGTTTGTTAGATGGGTACTGGGGAAGATCCCGGATCTAGATTCACATCGACTGATTATGGGGGGAGATTTCAATATGGTCCTGGATCCAAGGCTGGACCGGTCGAATTCTATGTCTGGGAAGGTATCAGCTATGGCAAAGAAGCTCTGTGGGTCCATGGAGCTCATGAAGCGGGTCGATCCGTGGAGGTTTGGGAGACCGAGGAGTAAGGAGTTTTCGTTCTACTCCCATGTGCATAAGGTGTATGCCCGGATAGACTTTTTTGTTATGGATAAGATACTGCTGGCTGAGGTGGTAGATGCTGAATATTCAGCAATAGTGGTGTCAGACCACACCCTGCACTGGATGGACTTGCAAGTCAGCAAAGGGAAGGCTCAGCGCCCGCAATGGAGGTTGGATGTGGGGCTGTTGGCGGAGGAAGAGGCGTGTGAGCAGGTGAGGGAGGCTATTCGGGGATATATAAGGATCAATGTCACGGGTGAAGTTTCAGCAGGGGTGGTTTGGGAGGCACTGAAGGCGGTTATTAGGGGGGAATTTAGCTCAATTTGGGCCCATAAGGAGAAGGCTCAGCGGACTGAGTTGGACAGATTGGAAGACAAAATTTTACAGGTGGACAGGAGGTTCGTGGAGTCTCCGGATGACGGGCTTTTGAAGGAGTGTCAGAGACTGCAGCTGGAATTTGGGCTCCTGTCCACAGGTAAGGCAGAAGGGCAGCTGAGGAGGGTAAAGGGGGTGGTGTATGAGTATGGGGGAAAAGCCAGCAGTATGCTGGTGCACCAGCTGAGGAAACAGGAGGTGGTAAGAGAGATTGGGAAAGTGAAGGATAGAGGGGAGAAGGTGATTCTGTATCCAGCGGGGGTGAATGATGTGTTTCAGAAGTTTTAGAGTAAATTGTATAAATTGGAACCCCCCAGCCGGGGAGGAGGGTATGGAGAGATTTCTGGGGGGAGCTGGAGTTCCCGAGGATAGATGAGGAGTTAGTGGAGGATTTGGGAGCCCCAATTGGGCTTGGTGAGGTTATAGACGGGTGGGGGATGATGCAATCGGGTAAAGTCCCGGGACCAGACGGATACCCAGTTGAGTTTTATAAAAAGTTTTCCGGGCTGTTAGGGCCGCTCCTGGTGAAGGCGTTTAATGAGTCAAAGGAGCTGGGAGTGCAGGCATCGATTTTCCTTATTTTGAAGCGGGTTGAGGATCCGGAGAGCTGCGGGTCGTATAGGCCACTATACAGCTAAATGTGGATGCGAAATTGCTGGCAAAGATCTTGACGACTCATATAGAGGATTGTATTCCGGGGGTGATAGGGGAGGACCAGATGGTTGACGTCCAACATTAAGCGGCTCCTAAATGTAATAATGATGCCTGCGGAGGGGCGTGCGGTCGAGGTGGTGTAGCCATGGATGCAGATGAGGCCTTTGATTGGGTGGAGTGGAAGTACTTGTAGGATGTCCTGGGAAGGTTTGGGTTTGGGCAGGGATTTGTGGATTGGGTCCGGTTGCTATATCAGGCACCAGTGGCAATTTTAAGGACAAACCGGGTTCGATCAGAATATTTTAACCTGTGTCGGGGGATGAGACAGGGGTGTTCACTCTCCCCACTACTGTTTGCCCTGGGGGTGGAAGATAGGGTCTCGCTCTATGTGGACGATTTGTTCCTTTATATAACAGACTCGTTGGGGGGAATTGCAGGAATTATAGGGATACTGGAGGAATTTGGTCAGTTCTCAGGTTACAAACTGAATATGGGCAAGAGTGAGGTTTTTGCGATCCAGGCAAGGGTGCAGGAGAGGAGACTGAGGGAGATGCCATTCAAAGTGGTGGGAGGGAGTTTTAGATACCTGCGCATTCAAGTGACAAGGGACTGGGGTCAGCTTCATAAACAAAATTTGGGCAGGTTGATTGAGCAAAGGAAAGGGGCCCTCCATAGATGGGACGTGCTCCAGCCGTCATTCGTGGGGAGGGTACAGACTGTGAAAATGACAGTCCTCCCGAGATTGCTGTTTGTGTTTCACTGTCTTCCAATCTTCATCCCCAAGGCATTTTTTAGGAAGATGAATGCAGCAATCTCGGATTTTATATGGGCCGGGAAAGCCTCAATGATGAAGAAGGTCCTTCTTGAACGGGACACGGGGAGAGGGGTTTGGCCCTTCCGAACTTTATTAATTACGACTGGGCGGCTAATATATTGATGGTTAGGAAATGGACAGTGGGGGAGGGGTCGGTGTGAGAGAAAGTGGAGGTGGCATCTTGCAAGAGCACGAGTCTGAAGGCTTTGTTAATGGCACCTCTGTCGTTCTCTCCGGCTCGGTACTCCACAAGCCCAGTGGTAGTGGCAGCGCTGAGAGTGTGAGTGTAATGGAGTCAGCATATGAGACTGGAGGGGGCGTCGGTGTAGTCACCGGTCTGTGACAATCACCGGTTCGCTCCGGGGGGGGCTGGACTGGGGCTTCAGGAGGTGGCAATGGGCAGGGATTGAGAGATCTGGGGATCTCTTCGTTGAGGAGAATTTCCCGAGCGTGAAGGAGCTAGAAGAGGAGTTTGAGTTGCCAGGTGGGACCGGATTCCGGTACCTGTAGGTATGGGATTTTGTTCGGAGGCAGGTCCAAAGCTTCCCTCGCCTCCCACTAAGGGGGCTACAGGATAAGGTGATGCCCAAAGCACGGGTTGGGGAAGGGAGTGTCTCGGCAATATATAAGGAACTGATGGAGTGGGAAGGGGTTCCAATTGGGGAGGTAAAGAGGAAGTGGGAGGAAGAGCTGGGAGGGGAGTTGGAAGTTGGGATATGGGAGAAGGCCCTGAGGAGAGTCAATGCATCTTCGTCATGTGCCAGGCTTAGCCTGATCCAGTTCAAGGTGGATGCAGGATAATCCTTTGTGGTGTGGGTGCAGGATAATCCTTTGTGGTGTGAATGGCTGACTCCTGTTTGAGGGGTGAGTGAGAGACCGCCGATCAGGTTGGTCACATGGAATGTGCGGAAGTTGGGGGGGTCCAGTTTAGGGATCGAGAGTTTTCTCTCACCTGAAGAATTTAAGGGGCGATGTGATATTTCTGCAGCAGACCCACCTGTGGGTGCGGGACCAGACCGGGCTCTGGAGGGGGTGGATGAGCAGGTATTTCACTTGGGCTTCGATAGTAGGGCCTATGGCGTGGCAATTTTGATCACCAAGCAGATGCGCTTCTTGGTGGATAAGGTAGTCGCAGATCCGGGTGGAAGGTAGATGATTGTTACTGGGGCATTGGCGGGTAAGTTGGCAGTATTGGTAAATGTATATGCCCCAAATTGGGATAATGTGGCATATGTAAGGAAGCTGTTGGCAATATTTGGAGTGTCGGTAGATCCGGGAGCCCAGGGGGAGAGAGGCCGATGTTTTAGCCTTTGCCTTCCTGGTGGCCGGAGTCGGATTTTGCTGGGATGGAGGCCTTGGAGCCTCCAAAGTTGGGGGTTTGGTCAGTTACATGGCAGGGTTTCATATTTGTTCATAAGCTTGACTTCTCAAAGCTAAAGCAAACTCCGAAAATCAACCAATCATGTCAACTGCGTGACTACAATGGCAATGTCATCACATCAATGGGATCTTGCTACTTGTTAGTTACCAATACAAACATAGTGATTTCTCTAAGATTTGAGATTATTAATTCAAACAAGTCTTCAGTCGTAGGTGCGCAAGCTTGCAAGGATCTACACCTAATTCAGAGGATTTATAGTGCAAGCTCATCTCAAACACTGATTCAAGATGACATTCAATAGATTCTGAATTATTTTTCAGACTTCTTCGAAGGCACAGGTACTCTTCCCTACCATAACAAAATTAAATTACGACCGGATGCCAAACCTGTGGTATACCCGCCGAGAAGAGTTCCTGCTCCACTTCGAGAGAGATTGAAACTTGAACTGGCAAGATTAAAACATCAAGGCATTATATTGAGAATCACAGAGCCGACTGACGGGTCAGCTCCATGGTTTGTGTGAAGAAATCTGGTGATCTGAGGATATGCATTGACCCTAAAAATCTTAACAAGAATATTAAGAGAGAGCATTATCCCATTCCCAAGAGAGAAGAAATCACCAGCGAAATGGCTAACGCTAGAATCTTTTACAAATTGGATGCCTCCAGAGGATTCTGGCAGATGCAACTTGATGAATCCAGTAGAAAGTTACGTACTTTCAACACGCCTTTTGTAGGTTCTGTTTTAACAGGATGTAATTTGGGATTTTCTCAGCTTCTGCGATTTTCCATCATGTGATGGAAACAGATGACTGAGGGTATTGAAGGTGTACAGATATATGTGAATGATATAATCATTTGGTCATCTCCAAGAGAAGAACACATCTCGAGATTATAAAAGTTATTTCAAAGTGTATGTAAGTTTGGTTTGAAACTGAATAGAACCAAATGTAGCTTTAGTATTTTGACTCTGAAGTTCCTAGGAGATTTCGGGGGGGATTCTCCGATCCCCCGCCGGGTCGGAGAATCGCCAGGGAGCGGCGTGAATCCGGCCCCGCCGCTCCGACGGCGGCTGCCGAATTTTCCGGCGCCGGTTTTTGTGCGGGGCGGAGATCGAGCCCCGCCGGTTGGGGGCTGTTGGGAGTCGAGCCTCCCTGGCGATTCTCCGGGCCCTGATGGACCGAGCGGCTGTCCGTTTTCAGCCAGTCACGCCGGCGTGGATTAGACAAGGTCCATACCGGTGGACCTGGATTTGAGGGCGGCTTGCGGAGTCCTCGGTGGGGGGGGGGGGGGGGGGGGGGGGAATCCGGCCCCGGGGGGCCCCGGTGGGGCCTGGCCCACGATTGAGGCCCACCGATCTGCGTGCGGGCTTGTGCCGTGGGGGCACTCTTTCCCTCCGCGCCGGCCTGTGTACCTCCGCGATGGCCGGCGCGGGGAAGAAACCCCTGCGCATACGCAGGAATCACGGCAGCGGTTCTGCGCATGCGCCAGAACACGCTGGCGTTGCTGCGCATACGCCAACTCGCGCTGGCCAGCGGAGGCTCTTCGCCGCCGGTTGACGCGGTGCCAACCACTCCAGTGCCGGCTTAGCCCCTCGGAAGTGCGGAGGATTCCGCACCTTCCGGTGGCCAGATGCCGGAGTGGTTCACGCTGCTCTTTGGCGGCGGTAAGGCCCGCACCGCCGATTGCAGGAGAATCCCGCCCCAGACTTCTGGGGCGAAATTCTCCGTTATCGGCGCAAAGTCCGCCGATCGGCGCAAAACACGGCGCAAATACGACTTGCGTCACGCCGGAAAAATGGGTCAAAAGTCTCCGGCCCGAAATGGGCTAGCAGCGACGCAATGGGATCCACGCTTGCGCACGTGGTTCACGCCATGCAGCGTCATACGCGCCGCACGGCGTGACGGCTAATAAGGCCGCGCTGCACCCCCCCACCCGACCGGAACACCCGACCGCAACACCCGACTGGATGGCTGGCCGCCGCTCAGCCCCGAGGTTCGAGTCACGGGATGTGGAGGCGCTCCTGGACGCAGTGGAGCAGAGGAGGGACACCCTGTATCCCGGGCACGGCCGCAGAATTGCCCCACGCCACAGCCGGCGTCAGTGGAGGGAGGTGGCAGAGGCCGTCACCGCTGTGGCCCTGTCACCACGGACAGGCACCCAGTGCCACAAGAAGGTCAATGACCTCGTCAGATCAGGCAGGGTGAGCCTCCCCATATCCCCCCTCCCCCATATCCCCCCTCCCCCATATCCTCCCTCCCCATATCCCCCCTCCCCATATCCCCCTCCCCCCATATCCCCCCTCCCCCATATCCCCCTCCCCCATATCCCCCTCCCCCATATCCCCCCTCCCCCATATCCCCCATAACCCCCCTCCCCCATATCCCCCTCCCCCCATATCCTCCATATCCCCCCTCCCCCATATCCCCCTCCCCCATATCCCCCCTCCCCATATCCCCCTCCCCATATCCCCCCTCCCCCATATCCCCCCTCCCCCATATCCCCCCTCCCCCATATCCCCCTCCCCATATCCCCCCTCCCCATATCCCCCATATCCCCCCTCCCCCATATCCCCCTCCCCCATATCCCCCCTCCCCATATCCCCCTCCCCCCATATCCCCCTCCCCCATATCCCCCATATCCCCCTCCCCCATACCCCCCTCCCCATATGCCCCACTCCCCCATATCCCCCATATCCCCCCTCCCCATATCCCCCATATCCCCCATATCCACCCCTCCCCCATATCCTCCCTCCCCATATCCCCCATATCCCCAAGTGAATCCAGCCCTAACCTTAACCTCTGCAATGCACGCGCAACCGATGGCGTGCATTCATATACCTGCCTAACAGTGTTTCCTTTTACCCCTGCCACCACCGCCCCCCCCCCCAACAGGAGAAGCGCGCACACAACAATAGGGAGCATGTGAGGACTGGAGGAGGGCCCGCTGATGAGAGGCCACTGACCGTACACGAGGAAAGGGCCCTGGAACTGGCTGGCGGACCTGAGGACCGGGAGGGTTGCTGATGCAGAGGTCGGGGACGTACTAGCAAGTGAGCCACCGACAACCCGTCCCCATATCCCCCCCTCCCCCATATCACCTGATAACTGCCTGCGTTGTCTAACCATGCATGCTTCATGGTGTATCGCAGGACCAAACGTCCCAGGCACCCATCCCCGCAGATGCAGACCGCCTGCAGGATGCCCCTCGGAGGCCACGGGAGACAGAGAGACCCGGACCCTCCAGCATGCCATGCCCACAGGATGCCCCTCGGAGGCCACGGGAGACAGAGAGACCCGGACCCTCCAGCATGCGACGCCCGCAGGATGCCCCTCGGAGGCCACGGGAGACAGAGAGACCCGGACCCTCCAGCCTGCGACGCCCGCAGGATGCCCCTCGGAGGCCACGGGAGACAGAGAGACCCGGACCCTCCAGCAATGCGACGCCCGCAGGATGCCCCTCGGAGGCCACGGGAGACAGAGAGACCCGGACTCTCCAGCGTGCGACGCCCGCAGGATGCCCCTCGGAGGCCACGGGAGACAGAGACACACAGACCCTCCAGCATGCGACGCCCGCGGATGCCCCTCGCACACCACGGGAGACGGAGAGACCTGGAGCAACAGGGAGACGACACCCCCGTCACGTGCGGGAGCGACCACCCAGCGACGAGGGGGGCAGCCACCGGCCCCCGTCACATCCGAGCCAGGACACCACTACCCAGGGACACCACTACCCAGGACACCACTACCCAGGACACCACTACCCAGGACACCACTACCAGGGACAGCACTGCCCAGGACACCCCTACCCGGGACAGCACTACCCAGGAAGACGAAATACCGACAGTGACTCAGAGTGGATGGGTGGAGACGAACCCCCACCCCAAAGTGCCATGGACTCAGAGTGGGACGAAGAGCACGACACAACGCCACTGCTGTCACCAACACCCTCCACCATCGCAGAAACACTCACCTCGGTTGGGCACTTTAGTGATGAGGCGTCTGGTACACTCACTGGTGCGCACAACACAGCCGTCCCGGTACAGCAGGCGGAGGTAGGAGCAGCAGAGGGGCCGGGCGGTCGGAGGGCAGCCCAGCCCAAGAGAACATCTGCCGCCCAGATGGATCCCGGGTTCCTGGAGTCTCCACACCCACACATAGATCCGATGCAACCACCGACCCGGAGACGAGCGAAGAGGGTGACGGCCGGCTTGCGGCGGCTGCAGTCGCAGGTGGAGGAGTCCACCCGCGTCCAGGAGCTGGAAGTGGTGCCGGTCATGCGTGCAACCCAGGCCGACACCGCACGGGTGGCGTCCGCGGTGGAGGCAATGGGTGCGACGGTGTCAGACATGGGGAACGGTTTGCGAGGCCTGGGGCTTTCCGTGCAGGCAGCGTCTGTGACCCAGGACACGGGTGCCCTCTCACAGGAGGCCATGAGCCAGTGCCAGCGCCAGATGGCAGAGGCGCTCAACACCATAGCCCAGTCTCAGCAGGCCATAGCCCAGTCTCAGCAGGCCATGGCCCAGTCTCTGCAGGCCATGGCCCAGTCTCTGCAGGCCATCGCTGAGGGCATCGGCGCCAGTGGCCATGTGCGAGCCGGCGTCGCACTGTCACAGTCAGGGTTTGCCAACCCCCTGGGCTCCATGGCGGCAAACCTGCAGACCCTTGTCGATACCAGCACGGGCCTCCAGGACTGGCAGTGCCAGATGTCGGGGTGGCGTCGGATGGCCAGTCCGTTCGCATCTCCCACCCATGTAGAGGCCTGAGGGCCATCGGGCACCCGAGGGAGGAGGAGGTGGTGTGGTCCGTCCCGGCTCCCCCTGTAGGGGGAGGTCCCGGTACACCGCGACACCTCGGACTCCCCCCCACTTTTGTCCCAGGTGCATCGGGTGGGCAACGGGCAGGACATGCTGGCAGCTCGCCATCCCAGTCGCCCGGGCCGCAGCCTGGCCCACCTAGGCCAGGACGCCCCAGGACACGGCCGCCAAGCGGATCCCGTGTCAGAGGGCAGGAAGCACAGGAGTCCACCTCCAGTTCTGCTGTACCGTCTGGGGAACCACGTAGACGTAGTCAAAGGGCCCGTAAGGCCAAACAATTAGACACTGAGTAAGTTGGCACGGGTGCAGGGCACAGATGAGTTTTAGGGGCTAGGGCACGTGCATGAACTCCTTTGGTTATTAAAGTCAATGTTACACCTACAGAAGCTGCCTTTGAGCTCTGTCCAAAGCGTGCGGGGGTGTCATGTACGTTGAGCGCAAGTGTTGTGTGTGAGGGGTGGTCTTACTTCAGCCCCAGGTGAGCCTGGGCCGCCAACAACATCCCCCCGGGCAGAGGACGGGACCGTGCGCTGCAGTGTCACAGCCGCATGCAGGGATGGTCTGGGTGGATGGTGGTACTGTGGCCATGGGTCAGACATAGTCCAACGATGTGGAGCCAGGAGCTCACCGCAGGGCGGGTAGTCATCATCCTCCATGGCCTGCAATAGACACGCGTCCACCCGCAACTGTGTGAGCCCGGCCTGTTGTGCCGCAGGTGGATCGGCAATGGGGGGGGGGGGGTGGTGTGCTTGCGGGTGGGGGTGGGTGGGGTTGGGGAGGGGGGTGAGGGTGCTGGGTGGGTGGATGGGTGGCGGGAGTGGGTTGTCGGCTGTTGCTATGGTGTGCGGTCTGTGGCCATACTACCCGATTCCCACGCCCATCTAGTCAGTCAAGCGGGCGGCTATCAGTCTGTCCCGTGCCCGCTGGGCCAGCCGGTAACGGTGGACAGCCACCCGCCTGTGTCTACCCCGTCTGCCCTGACCATTGCCACCATCCCCCTCATCTGGGGAGGACTGCGCCTCTTCCTGCTGCTCCTCCACTCCGCCCTCCTCTGCCTGCGGAACAACGCCCCTCTGTTGGGCTATGTTGTGCAGGACGCAGCACACCACAATGATGCGGCCGACCCTATCTGACCGATACTGGAGGGCGGTGTGCATCTGCGGGGATGGGTGCCTGCACGTTTGGTCCTGCGATACACAATGAAGCATGCATGGTTAGACATCAGGCAGTGATCAGGTGATACGGGGGAGGGGGATATAGGGGAGGGGGGATATGGGGACGGGCTGTCGGTGGCTCACTTGCTGGTGGGCCCCCGACCTCTGCATCAGCAACCTCCCGGTCCTCAGGTCCGCCAGCCAGTTCCAGGGCGCTTTCCTCGTGTACGGTCAGTGGCCTCTCATCAGCGGGCCCGCCTCCAGTCCTCACATGCTCCCTATTGTTGTGTGCGCGCTTCTCCTGTGGGGGGGGAGGGGTGGTGGCAGGGGTAAAAGGCAACAGTGTTAGGCAGGTATATGAATGCACGCCATTGGTTGCGCGTGCATTGCAGAGGTTAAGGTTAGGGCTGGATTCACTTAGGGATATGGGGGAGGGGGGGATATGGGGGATATGGGGAGATGGGGGAGGGGGGATATGGGGGAGGGGGGATATGGGGGAGGGGGGATATGGGGGATATGGGGAGGGGGGATATGGGGGAGGGGGGTTATGGGGGAGGGGGGATATGGGGGGATATGGGGGAGGGGGGATATGGGGGAGGGGGATATGGGGGATATGGGTGAGGGGGATATGGGGAGGGGGGATATGGGGGAGGGGGGATATGGGGGATATGGGGGAGGGGGGATATGGGGGATATGGGGGAGGGGGGATATGGGGGATATGGGGAGGTGGATATGGGGGATATGGGGAGGGGGGATATGGGGGATATGGGGGAGGGGGGATATGGGGGAGGGGGGATATGGGGGAGGGGGGATATAGGGGAGGGGGGATATGGGGGAGGGGGATATGGGGGAGGGGTATATGGGGGATATGGGGGAGGGGGATATGGGGGATATGGGGGAGGGGGGATATGGGCGATATGGGCGAGGGGGGATATGGGGGATTATGGGGAGGGTGGGATATGGGGGAGGGGGGGATATGGTGGAGGGGGGTTATGGGGAGGGGGGATATGGGGGAGGGGGGATATGGGGGATATGGGGGAGGGGGGGTATGGGGGATATGGGGAGGGGGGATATGGGGGAGGGGGGATATGGGGGAGGGGGATATGGGGGATATGGGGGAGGGGATATGGGGGATATGGGGAGGGGGATATGCGGGATATGGGGGAGGGGGGATATGGGGGATATGGGGGAGGGGGGGATATGGGGGATCTGGGGGAGGGGGGATATGGAGGAGGGGGGATATGGGGGAGGGGGGATATGGGGGATATGGGGGAGGGGGGATATG
>NW_027309284.1:2500-42753 GCF_047496885.1 Scyliorhinus torazame | reverse complement strand
AGATAGAGAGGGGGGTGAGTGGGCAAGTCCCAGGCCAAAGAAGTCCACACGGCCAGATAGAGAGGGGGGTGAGTGGGCAAGTCCACACGGCCAGATAGAGAGGGGGAGTGAGATGGGCAAGTCCACACGGCCAGATAGAGAGGGGGCGTGAGTGGGGCAAGTCCACACGGCCAGATAGAGAGGGGGAGTGAGTGGGGCAAGTCCACACTGCCAGATAGAGAGGGGGGTGAGGGGGCAAGTCCACACGCCAGATAGAGAGGGGAGTGAGTGGGGCAAGTCCACACGGCCAGATAGAGAGGGGAGTGAGTGGGGCAAGTCCACACGGCCAGATAGAGAGGGGGGGTGAGTGGGGCAAGTCCACACGGCCAGATAGAGAGGGGAGTGAGTGGGGCAAGTCCACACGGCCAGATAGAGAGGGGGAGTGAGTGGGGCAAGTCCACACGGCCAGATAGAGAGGGGAGGTGAGTGGGGCAAGTCCACACTGCCAGATAGAGAGGGGGGTGAGTGGGGCAAGTCCACACGGCCAGATAGAGAGGGGAGTGAGTGGGGCAAGTCCACACGGCCAGATAGAGAGGGGGGAGTGAGTGGGGACAAGTCCACACGGCCAGATAGAGAGGGGAGTGAGTGGGGCAAGTCCACACCGCCAGATAGAGAGGGGAGTGAGTGGGGCAAGTCCACACGGCCAGATAGAGAGGGGGGTGTGTGGGGCAAGTCCACACCGCCAGATAGAGAGGGGAGTGAGTGGGGCAAGTCCACACCGCCAGATAGAGAGGGGGGTGAGTGGGACAAGTCCACACGGCCAGATAGAGAGGGGAGTGAGTGGGGCAAGTCCACACGGCCAGATAGAGAGGGGGAGTGAGTGGGGACAAGTCCACACTGCCAGATAGAGAGGGGAGTGAGTGGGGCAAGTCCACACGGCCAGATAGAGAGGGGAGTGAGTGGGGCAAGTCCACACGGCCAGATAGAGAGGGGAGTGAGTGGGACAAGTCCACACTGCCAGATAGAGAGGGGAGTGAGTCGGGCAAGTCCACACGGCCAGATAGAGAGGGGGGTGAGTGGGGCAAGTCCACACGGCCAGATAGAGAGGGGAGTGAGTGGGGCAAGTCCACACGGCCAGATAGAGAGGGGAGTGCGGTGGGGCAAGTCCACACTGCCAGATAGAGAGGGGAGTGAGTCGGGCAAGTCCACACGGCCAGATAGAGAGGGGGGTGAGTGGGGCAAGTCCACACTGCCAGATAGAGAGGGGGGTGAGTGGGACAAGTCCACACGGCCAGATAGAGAGGGGGGTGAGTGGGGCAAGTCCACACTGCCAGATAGAGAGGGGAGTGAGTCGGGCAAGTCCACACGGCCAGATAGAGAGGGGGGTGAGTGGGGCAAGTCCACACGGCCAGATAGAGAGGGGGGTGAGTGGGGCAAGTCCACACGGCCAGATAGAGAGGGGGGTGAGTGGGGCAAGTCCACACGGCCAGATAGAGAGGGGGGTGAGTGGGACAAGTCCACACGGCCAGATAGAGAGGGGGGTGAGTGGGACAAGTCCACACGGCCAGCTAGAGAGGGGAGTGAGGGGGGTGAGTGGGGCAAGTCCACACGGCCAGATAGAGAGGGGGGTGAATGGGGCAAGTCCACACGGCCAGATAGAGAGGGGGGGTGAGTGGGGCAAGTCCACACGGCCAGATAGAGAGGGGGGTGAGTGGGGCAAGTCCCACACTGCCAGATAGAGAGGGGAGTGAGTGGGGCAAGTCCACACGGCCAGATAGAGAGGGGGGTGAGTGGGGCAAGTCCACACGGCCAGATAGAGAGGGGAGTGAGTGGGGCAAGTCCACACGGCCAGATAGAGAGGGGAGTGAGTGGGACAAGTCCACACGGCCAGATAGAGAGGGGAGTGAGTGGGGCAAGTCCACACGGCCAGATAGAGAGGGGGGTGAGTCGGGCAAGTCCACACGGCCAGATAGAGAGGGGAGTGAGTGGGGCAAGTCCACACGGCCAGATAGAGAGGGGGGTGAGTGGGGCAAGTCCACACGGCCAGATAGAGAGGGGAGTGAGTGGGGCAAGTCCACACGGCCAGATAGAGAGGGGGGTGAGTGGGGCAAGTCCACACGGCCAGATAGAGAGGGGAGTGAGTCGGGCAAGTCCACACTGCCAGATAGAGAGGGGGGTGAGTGGGGCAAGTCCACACGGCCAGGTAGAGAGGGGAGTGAATGGGGCAAGTCCACACGGCCAGATAGAGAGGGGAGTGAGTCGGGCAAGTCCACATGGCCAGATAGAGAGGGGGGTGAGTGGGGCAAGTCCACACGGCCAGATAGAGAGGGGGGTGAGTGGGGCAAGTCCACACGGCCAGATAGAGAGGGGGGTGAGTGGGGCAAGTCCACACGGCCAGATAGAGAGGGGGGTGAGTGGGGCAAGTCCACACGGCCAGATAGAGAGGGGGGTGAGTGGGGCAAGTCCACACGGCCAGATAGAGAGGGGGGTGAGTGGGGCAAGTCCACACGGCCAGATAGAGAGGGGGGTGAGTGGGGCAAGTCCACACTGCCAGATAGAGAGGGGGGTGAGTGGGGAACGTCCACACGGCCAGATAGAGAGGGGGGTGAGTGGGGCAAGTCCACACGGCCAGATAGAGAGGGGGGTGAGTGGGGCAAGTCCACACGGCCAGATAGAGAGGGGGGTGAGTGGGGCAAGTCCACACGGCCAGGTAGAGAGGGGGGTGAGTGGGGCAAGTCCACACGGCCAGATAGAGAGGGGGGTGAGTGGGGCAAGTCCACACGGCCAGGTAGAGAGGGGGGTGAGTGGGGCAAGTCCACACGGCCAGGTAGAGAGGGGGGTGAGTGGGGCAAGTCCACACGGCCAGGTAGAGAGGGGGGTGAGTGGGGCAAGTCCACACTGTTGTACGGCGAATATTATTCTGTTGTACGGCGAATATTATTCTGTTGTACGGCGAATATTACCCTGATGTACGGCGAATATTATTCTGTTGTACGGCGAATATTACCCTGTTGTACGGCGAATATTACTCTGTTGTACGGCGAATATTACCCTGTTGTACGGCGAATATTACTCTGTTGTACGGCGAATATTACCCTGTTGTACGGCGAATATTACACTGTTGTACGGCGAATATTAGTCTGTTGTACGGCGAATATTACTCTGTTGTACGGCGAATATTACCCTGATGTACGGCGAATATTACTCTGTTGTACGGCGAATATTACTCTGTTGTACGGCGAATATTATTCTGTTGTACGGCGAATATTACCCTGTTGTACGGCGAATATTACTCTGTTGTACGGCGAATATTACTCTGTTGTACGGCGAATATTACCCTGATGTACGGCGAATATTACCCTGATGTACGGCGAATATTACCCTGTTGAACGGCGAATATTACACTGTTGTACGGCGAATATTACCCTGATGTACGGCGAATATTACCCTGTTGTACGGCGAATATTACCCTGTTGTACGGCGAATATTACTCTGTTGCACGGCGAATATTACCCTGTTGTACGGCGAATATTACCCTGTTGAACGGCGAATATTACTCTGTTGCACGGCGAATATTACCCTGTTGTACGGCGAATATTACCCTGTTGTATGGCGAATATTACTCTGTTGTACGGTGAATATTAGTCTGTTGTACGGCGAATATTACTCTGTTGTACAGCGAATTTAACTCTGTTGTACAGCGAATATTACTGTTGTACAGCGAATATTACCCTGTTGTATGGCAAATATTACTCTGTTGTACAGCGAATATTACTCTGTTGTACAGCGAATATTACTCTGTTGCACGGCGAATATTACTCTGTTGCACGGCGAATATTACTCTGTTGCACGGCGAATATTACTCTGTTGTACGGCGAATATTACTCTGTTGCACAGCGAATATTACTCTGTTGTACAGCGAATATTAGTCTGTTGTACAGCGAATATTAGTCTGTTGTACAGCGAATATTAGTCTGTTGTACAGCGAATATTACTCTGTTCTTCGAACCAGACCCAGATATTCAGGCCTGCCCTCTCCCGCTCGCCCACAGTTCAGTATCAAACAGCTCACCTGGTACGTGGAGCTCCCGATAACCACTCATCGTGTTTCTCAAATGCCGTTAAGTAAGATGCTATTTCCTGGAAAAAGAAAATCACAGCTCACTCACTGAGTGACACGCGCAGAGCTACCTGTACACAGGACACACACTGGGACTGAAAGCCCTTTAACCGTGAAATGATATCTGGCACCGATAACTTCATTGCATATTAACCTGCCCCTCTGCACCCCCCAATACTGGGGCCACCCAATTTCCACTCCCCAGCCAAATGCCCACCTGTGGTGTGCGGGATTCAGAGACAGATTAATCTCCAGTTGCCATGACTCACCATCTGTACACACACACGTACGCACACACACGCAGGCATGTACACTCACACAGGCAAACTTGCCTCGTTGGTGTTCCACCGCTGTCTCTCCTTGGGCAGGGCCGCACATTTCGGTAAACAATCCATCAGCTTGTTGGGTAGGAAGACCTTGATGTGATTATTATTTTCTGGAAGAGACGGACAGTCACGTTAGTGGGGTGGTGAGCAGTGTCAGACCGCGGGACTGTTTGGAAAAGGTGACTTGGGAAGGAGCGCACATTTAACCAGTTAGTCTTTTCAACAACAAACGGGAATTGATGTGCGCGTTGGATGGAAGAGTCTTCCATTTCTCCGGCCCCGTGGCAGGTAGAGTGGAGTCTACCTGAGATCGAGTGTGGGAGATGGTGGTGCAGTGGCAATATTGACTGAGCGAATTCCACATTAGCCCCGAAACCTCCCTCGGGGGCTGGCCGCCTCGGGGAAACGCCCCCCGTGCCTTTTCGTACTGCGCGGAGGGGTTTCCTGTACGGGCTGTTGCTCCTGTACACCCTTCACCTTCTCGCCCGTCGTCCCGACGTGCCATGGCATGCCTCGTTGCCGTCGGGAGGCGGAGGTCCTCCTGTGACCTCCTCATGTGCCTGCTGCTGCCATCAACAGGTCCAGGCAGCGGGCGATCGAGGCGGTGGTCCGACCAGGCTACGTTCGTGGCCGGGTGTCCCTGGTCTGGAAGCACACGGTGTTCACGGGCACCATTGAGACACTCCGTACCCACTGGGCACCCCAGGGGCTGGGGTGTCTCACTGACCCCGTTAGTCACATTTTGATTGAATGTTTGAAGTTTCAAAGAACAAAGAAGAATACAGCACAGGAACAGGCCCTTCGGCCCTCCAAGCCTGGGCCGACCATGGTACCTGCCAAAACTAAAACCGTCTGCGCTTACAGAGTCCATTCCCACCCTATTCATATATTTGTCTAGATGCCCCTTAAATGCCGCTATCTTATCGGCTCCCACCCCCTCCCCAGGCAGCGCGTTCCATATATTTACCACCATCTGTGTAAAAAACCTGCCTCGCACATCTGTTCTAAACTTTTCCCCACGCACTGTGTCCCCTGGTACTCGACTCTCCTACCCTTAGGAAAGAGCATCTGACTCTCCGCTCTGTCCATACCACTCAATCTTGTAGACCTCTATCAGGTCGCCTCTCAACGCAGATAGGGAATGGGTGACCAACAGACAGAGGAAGAGTAGGAAGGCAGTGCAGGGATCCCCTGCGGTCATCTCCCTCCAAAACAGATTTACCGTTTTGGAAACTGTTGGGGGAGATGGCTCACCAGGGGAAGGCGGCAGCAGCCAGGTTCATGGCACCGTGGCTGGCTCTGCTGCACAGAAGGGCGGGAAAAAGAGTGGCAGAGCTATAGTGATAGGGGATTCAATTGTAAGGGGAATAGACAGGCGTTTCTGTGGACGCAAACGAGAATCCAGGTTGGTATGTTGCCTCCCTGGTGCAAGGGTCAAGGATGTCTCGGAGCGGCTGCAGGGCATTCTGGAGGGGGAGGGTGAACAGCCAGCTGTCGTGGTGCATATAGGCACCAACGATATAGGTAAAAAACGGGATGAGGTCCTACAAGCTGAATTTAGGGAGTTAGGAGTTAAACTAAAAAGTAGGACCTCAAAGGTAGTAATCTCAGGATTGCTACCAGTGCCACGTGATAGTCAGAGTAGGAATGACAGGATAGCTAGGATGAATACGTGGCTTGAGAGATGGTGCAAGAGGGAGGGTTTCAAATTCCTGGGACATTGGGACCGGTTCTGGGGGAGGTGGGAGTTGTACAAATCGGACGGTCTGCATCTGGGTGGGACCGGAACCAATGTTCTCGGGGGGGTGTTTGCTAGTGCAGTTGGGGAGGGTTTAAACTAATGTGCCAGGGGGATGGGAACCGATGTAGGAAGTCAGTGGGGACAGAAACAAAAGGCAGGAAGGGAGAGTGTGTAAAGCATGACCAGAGAAAGCAGGGCAGAGAGCAAGGAAGGTCTACATTAAACTGCATTTATTTCAATGCAAGGGGCCTGACGGGCAAAGCGGATGAACTCAGGGCATGGACGGGCACATGGGACTGGGATATTATAGCTATGACTGAAACATGGCTAAGGGAGGGGCAGGACTGGCAGCTCAATGTTCCGGGGTACAGATGCTATAGAAAGGATAGAACAGGAGGTAAGAGAGGAGGGGGAGTGGCGTTTTTGATTAGGGAGAACATCACGGCAGTACTTAGAGGGGATATATCCGAGGGTTCGCCCACTGAGTCTATATGGGTGGAACTGAAAAATAAGAAGGGAGAGATCACCTTGGTAGGACTGTACTACAGGCCCCCAAATAGTCAGCGGGAAATTGAGGAGCAAATATGTAAGGAGATTACAGATAGCTGCAAGAATAATAGGGTGGTAGTAGTAGGGGACTTTAACTTTCCCAACATTGACTGGGACAGCCATAGCATTAGGGGCTTGGATGGAGGGAAATTTGTTGAGTGTATTCAGGAGGAATTTCTCATTCAGTATGTGGATGGACCGACTAGAGAGGGGGCAAAACTTGACCTCGTCTTGGGAAATAAGGAAGGGCAAGTGACAGAAGTGCTAGTGAGGGATCACTTTGGGACAAGTGACCATAATTCCATTAGTTTTAAGATAGCTATGGAGAATGATAGGTCTGGCCCAAGAGTTAAAATTCTTAATTGGGGCAAGGCCAATTTTGATGGTATCAGATAGGAACTTGCAGAGGTAGATTGGGGGAGACTATTGGCAGACAAAGGGACGGCTGGTAAATGGGAGGCTTTTAAAAATGTGTTAACCAGGGTGCAGGGTAAGCACATTCCCTTTAGAGTGAAGGGCAAGGCTGGTAGAAGTAGGGAACCCTGGATGACTCGAGATATTGAGACTCTGGTCAAAAAGAAGAAGGAGGCATATGACGTACATAAGCAACTGGGATCAAGTGGATCCCTTGAAGAGTATAGAGATTGTCGAAATAGAGTTAAGAGGGAAATCAGGAGGGCAAAAAGGGGACATGAAATTGCTTTGGCAAATAATGCAAGGGAGAATCCAAAGAGATTCTACAGATACATAAAGGGGAAAAGAGTAACTAGGGACAGAGTAGGGCCTCTTAAGGATCAACAAGGGCATCTATGTGCAGAGCCACAAGAGTTGGGTGAGATCCTGAATGAATATTTCTCATCGGTATTCACGGTGGAGAAAGGCATGGATGTTAGGAAACTAAGGGAAATAAATAGTGATGTCTTGAGAAGTGTGCATATTACAGAGGAGGAGGTGCTGGAAGTCTTAAAGCGCATCAAGGTAGATAAATCCCCGGGACCTGATGAAATGTATCCCAGGATGTTGTGGGAGGCTAGGGAGGAAATTGCGGTTCCCCTAACCGAGATATTTGAATCATCGGCAGCCACAGGTGAGGTGCCTGAAGATTGGAGAGTGGCGAATGTTGTGCCCTTGTTTAAGAAGGGCAGCAGGGAAAAGCCTGGGAACTACAGACCGGTGAGCCTAACGTCTGTAGTAGGTAAGTTGCTAGAAGGTATTCTGAGAGACAGGATCTACAAGCATTTAGAGAGGCAAGGACTGATTCGGGGCAGTCAGCATGGCTTTGTGCATGGAAAATCATGTCTCACAAATTTGATTGAGTTTTTTGAGGGAGTGACCAAGAAGGTAGATGAGGGTAGTGCAGTAGACGTTGTCTACATGGACTTTAGCAAAGCCTTTGACAAGGTACCGCATGGTAGGTTGTTGCAGAAGGTTAAAGCTCACGGGATCCAGGGTGAGGTTGCCAATTGGATTCAAAATTGGCTGGACGACAGAAGGCAGAGGGTGGTTGTAGAGGGTTGTTTTTCAAACTGGAGGCCTGTGACCAGTGGTGTGCCTCAGGGATCGGTGCTGGGTCCACTGTTATTTGTGATTTATATTAATGATTTGGATGAGAATTTAGGAGGCATGGTTAGTAAGTTTGCAGATGACACCAAGATTGGTGGCACAGTGGATAGTGAAGAAGGTTATCTAGGATTGCAACGGCACTTACCTTTGCAGGAGCAGCCCTTTGGATTTCGGCGGCAGCGGTGCGCAGGGGCCTTCTGGGAGGTGAGTAGTTAGTTTAAAAGCACTTACCTTTGCAGGAGCAGCCCTTTGGATTTCGGCGGGAACCGGAAGTTCGACCTCTGGCAAGTGCCCCCCCCCCCCCCCCCCCCCCCCCAATAAATTCTGGTGGAGAGGAAACCCGAGACACTACACGTGTAGTGTCTCCCACCCGCCCTCCTCCTCTAACCTAATAATAAGACCCATTGGTGGAAGGTAAGTGCCATATTATATTATTAGCATTGTGCAGGTCAAGGATTGGAGGTGGAGGAGCAGTCTCTGTCAGCGAGGGAACCTGAGAACATCTCAGAAGGTAAGCAAGTGATTTTTACTTTTATACCTGTTTTTCAAATTGTGTGTGTCGGGGGGAAACTGAAGTGACATCACAGAAAAGCTGTGACCTGAGAGGCTGGTTGGGATTCTAACCTAAATTTTTTTGAGTATTTGGGAACTAATTAAACATAATAACTTAATTATAATTTAGAGGATATCTAAGCCAGAGATCGGAGAATATTATAGTTAGCTATCGCATTTCTATTAGAAATCTAGTGCTAGGAAACAGATAGTTGACAGTAACTTTGAAATTTAAAAAAAGTATTAAAAAAAAAAAAAAGACAAATTTTAATTTTAATTAATTGACGCAATGTCAGTTAGAGGGGTGCTGTGCTCTGACTGTGAGATGTGGCAGGTCCGGGAGGCTTCCAGTGTCCCGGATGGCTTCATCTGCAGAAAGTGCACCCAACTGCAGCTCCTCACAGACCGCATGGTTCGGTTGGAGCAGCAATTGGATGCACTTAGGAGCATGCAGGTGGCGGAAAGCGTCATAGATCGCAGTTATGTAAGTGTGGTCACACCCAAGGTGCAGGCAGAGAAATGGGTGACCACCAGAAAGGGCAGGCAGTCAGTGCAGGAATCCCCTGTGGTTGTCCCCCTCTCGAACAGATATACCCCTTTGGATACTGTCGGGGGGGATAGCCTATCAGGGGAAAACAGCAGCAGCCAGAGCAGTGGCACCACGGCTGGCTCTGATGTTCAGAAGGGAGGGTCAAAGCGCAGAAGAGTAATAGTTATAGGGGACTCTATAGTCAGGGGCACAGATAGGCGCTTCTGTGGACGTGAAAGAGACTCCAGGATGGTATGTTGCCTCCCTGGTGCCAGGGTCCAGGATGTCTCCGAACGGGTAGAGGGAATCCTGAAGGGGGAGGGCAAACAGGCAGAGGTCGTTGTACATATTGGTACTAACGACATAGGCAGGAAGGGGCATGAGGTCCTGCAGCAGGAGTTCAGGGAGCTAGGCAGAAAGTTAAAAGACAGGACCTCGAGGGTTGTAATCTCGGGATTACTCCCTGTGCCACGTGCCAGTGAGGCTAGAAATAGGAAGATAGAGCAGACAAACACGTGGCTAAACAGCTGGTGTAGGAGGGAGGGTTTCTGTTATCTGGACCACTGGGAGCTCTTCCGGGGCAGGTGTGACCTGTATAAGATGGACGGGTTGCATCTAAACCGGAGAGGCATAAATATCCTGGCCGCGAGGTTTGCTAGTGTCACACGGGAGGGTTTAAACTAGTATGGCAGGGGGGTGGGCACGGGAGCAATAGGTCAGAAGGTGAGAGCATTGAGGGAGAACTAGGGAATAGGGACAGTGTGGCTCTGAGGCAGCGCAGACGGGGAGAAGTTGCTGAACACAGCGGGTCTGGTGGCCTGAAGTGCATATGTTTTAATGCAAGGAGCATTACGGGTAAGGCAGATGAACTTAGAGCTTGGATTACTACTTGGAACTATGATGTTGTTGCCATTACAGAGACCTGGTTGAGGGAAGGGCAGGATTGGCAGCTAAACGTTCCAGGATTTAGATGTTTCAGGCGGGATAGAGGGGGATGTAAAAGGGGAGGCGGAGTTGCGCTACTTGTTCAGGAGAGTATCACAGCTATACAGCGAGAGGACACCTCAGAGGGCAGTGAGGCTATATGGGTAGAGATCAGGAATAAGAAGGGTGCAGTCACAATGTTGGGGGTATACTACAGGCCTCCCAACAGCCAGCGGGAGATAGAGGAGCAGATAGGTAGACAGATTTTGGAAAAGAGTAAAAACAACAGGGTTGTGGTGATGGGAGACTTCAACTTCCCCAATATTGACTGGGACTCACTTAGTGCCAGGGGCTTAGACGGGGCAGAGTTTGTAAGGAGCATCCAGGAGGGCTTCTTAAAACAATATGTAAACAGTCCAACTAGGGAAGGGGCGGTACTGGACCTGGTATTGGGGAATGAGCCCGGCCAGGTGGTAGATGTTTCAGTAGGGGAGCATTTCGGTAACAGTGACCACAATTCAGTAAGTTTTAAAGTACTGGTGGACAAGGATAAGAGTGGTCCGAGGATGAATGTGCTAAATTGGGGGAAGGCTAATTATAACAATATTAGGCGGGAACTGAAGAACATAGATTGGGGGCGGATGTTTGAGGGCAAATCAACATCTGACATGTGGGAGGCTTTCAAGTGTCAGTTGAAAGGAATACAGGACAGGCATGTTCCTGTGAGGAAGAAAGATAAATACGGCAATTTTCGGGAACCTTGGATGACGAGTGATATTGTAGGCCTCGTCAAAAAGAAAAAGGAGGCATTTGTCAGGGCTAAAAGGCTGGGAACAGACGAAGCCTGTGTGGCATATAAGGAAAGTAGGAAGGAACTTAAGCAAGGAGTCAGGAGGGCTAGAAGGGGTCATGAAAAGGCATTGGCAAATAGGGTTAAGGAAAATCCCAAGGCTTTTTACACTTACATAAAAAGTAAGAGGGTAGCCAGGGAAAGGGTTGGCCCACTGAAGGATAGGCAAGGGAATCTATGTGTGGAGCCAGAGGAAATGGGCGAGGTACTAAATGAATACTTTGCATCAGTATTCACCAAAGAGAAGGAATTGGTAGATGTTGAGTCTGGAGAAGGGGGTGTAGATAGCCTGGGTCACATTGTGATCCAAAAAGACGAGGTGTTGGGTGTCTTAAAAAATATTAAGGTAGATAAGTCCCCAGGGCCGGATGGGATCTACCCCAGAATACTGAAGGAGGCTGGAGAGGAAATTGCTGAGGCCTTGACAGAAATCTTTGGATCCTCGCTGTCTTCAGGGGATGTCCCGGAGGACTGGAGAATAGCCAATGTTGTTCCTCTGTTTAAGAAGGGTGGCAGGGATAATCCCGGGAACTACAGGCCGGTGAGCCTTACTTCAGTGGTAGGGAAATTACTGGAGAGAATTCTTCGAGACAGGATCTACTCCCATTTGGAAGCAAATGGACGTATTAGTGAGAGGCAGCACGGTTTTGTGAAGGGGAGGTCGTGTCTCACTAACTTGATAGAGTTTTTCGAGGAGGTCACTAAGATGATTGATGCAGGTAGGGCAGTAGATGTTGTCTATATGGACTTCAGTAAGGCCTTTGACAAGGTCCCTCATGGTAGACTAGTACAAAAGGTGAAGTCACACGGGATCAGGGGTGAACTGGCAAGGTGGATACAGAACTGGCTAGGCCATAGAAGGCAGAGAGTAGCAATGGAGGGATGCTTTTCTAATTGGAGGGCTGTGACCAGTGGTGTTCCACAGGGATCAGTGCTGGGACCTTTGCTCTTTGTAGTATATATAAATGATTTGGAGGAAAATGTAACTGGTCTGATTAGTAAGTTTGCAGACGACACAAAGGTTGGTGGAATTGCGGATAGCGATGAGGACTGTCTGAGGATACAGCAGGATTTAGATTGTCTGGAGACTTGGGTGGAGAGATGGCAGATGGAGTTTAACCTGGACAAATGTGAGGTAATGCATTTTGGAAGGGCTAATGCAGGTAGGGAATATACAGTGAATGGTAGAACCCTCAAGAGTATTGAAAGTCAAAGAGATCTAGGAGTACAGGTCCACAGATCACTGAAAGGGGCTACACAGGTGGAGAAGGTAGTCAAGAAGGCATACGGCATGCTTGCCTTCATTGGCCGGGGCATTGAGTATAAGAATTGGCAAGTCATGTTGCAGCTGTATAGAACCTTAGTTAGGCCACACTTGGAGTATAGTGTTCAATACTGGTCGCCACACTACCAGAAGGATGTGGAGGCTTTAGAGAGGGTGCAGAAGAGATTTACCAGAATGTTGCCTGGTATGGAGGGCATAAGCTATGAGGAGCGATTGAATAAACTCGGTTTGTTCTCACTGGAACGAAGGAGGTTGAGGGGCGACCTGATAGAGGTATACAAAATTATGAGGGGCATAGACAGAGTGGATAGTCAGAGGCTTTTCCCCAGGGTAGAGGGGTCAATTACTAGGGGGCATAGGTTTAAGGTGAGAGGGGCAAAGTTTAGAGTAGATGTACGAGGCAAGTTTTTTACGCAGAGGGTAGTGGGTGCCTGGAACTCACTACCGGAGGAGGTAGTGGAGGCAGGGACGATAGGGACATTTAAGGGGCATCTTGACAAATATATGAATAGGATGGGAATAGAAGGATACGGACCCAGGAAGTGTAGAAGATTGTAGTTTAGTCGGGCAGTATGGTCGGCACGGGCTTGGAGGGCCGAAGGGCCTGTTCCTGTGCTGTACATTTCTTTGTTCTTTGTTCTTTGTTAGATCAATTAGGCCAGTGGGCCGACGAATGGCAGATGGAGTTTAATTTAGATAAATGTGAGGTGATGCATTTTGGCAGATCGAATCAGGCCAGGACCTACTCAGTTAATGGTATGGCGTTGGGGAGAGTTACAGAACAAAGAGATCTAGGAGTACAGGTTCATAGCTCCTTGAAGGTGGAGTCGCAGGTGGACAGGGTGGTGAAGAAGGCATTCGGCATGCTTGGTTTCATTGGTCAGAACATTGAATATAGGAGTTGGGACGTCTTGTTGAAGTTGTACAAGACATTGGTATGGCCACACTTGGAATACAGTGTGCAGTTCTGGTCACCCTATTATAGAAAGGATATTATTAAACTAGAAAGAGTGCAGAAAAGATTTACTAGGATGTTACCGGGACTTGATGGTTTGAGTTATAAAGAGAGGCTGGATAGACTGGGACTTTTTTCCCTGGAGCGTAGGAGGCTTAGGGGTGATCTTATAGAGGTCTATAAAATAATGAGGGGCATAGATAAGGTAGATAGTCAACATCTTTTCCCAAAGGTAGGGGAGTCTAAAACTAGAGGGCATAGGTTTAAGGTGAGAGGGGAGAGATTCAGAAGGGCCCAGAGGGGCAATTTCTTCACTCAGAGGGTAGTGAGTGTCTGGAATGGGCTGCCAGAGGTAGTAGTAGAAGCGGGTACAATTGTGTCTTTCAAAAAGCATTTAGATAGTTACATGGGTAAGATGGGTATAGAGGGTTATGGGCCAAGTGCGGGCAACTGGGACTAGCTTAATGGTAAAAACTGGGCGGCATGGACTGGTTGGGCCGAAGGGCCTGTTTCCATGCTGTAAACTTCTATGATTCTATGAACCTCCGTCGTTCCAGTGAGAACAGACTAAGTTTATCTAACCTCTCCCCATAGCTAATGCCCTCCATACCAGGCAACATCCGAGGAAACCGCTTCTGTACCCTCTCCAAAGCCTCCACATCCTTCCGGCAGTGTGGCCCTGTGTCGGTCTGATAATGCTGGGCGCTGATCCCGTGTCCCTGACCCGGGCTGCGGGGATAACGCTGGGCGATGATCCCGTGTCCCTGACCCGGGCTGTGGGGATAACGATGGGCGATGATCCCGTGTCCCTGACCCGGGCTGTGTGGATAACGCTGGGCGATGATCCCGTGTCCCTGACCCGGGCTGTGGGGATAACGCTGGGCGATGATCCCGTGTCCCTGACGCGGGCTGTGGGGATAACGCTGGGCGCTGATCCCGTGTCCCTGACCCGGGCTGTGACGATAACGCTGGGCGATGATCCGGTGTCCCTGACCCGGGCTGTGGGGATAACGCTGGGCGATGATCCCGTGTCCCTGACCCGGGCTGTGGGGATAACGCTGGGCGATGATCCCGTGTCCCTGACCCGGGCTGTGGGGATAACGCTGGGCGATGATCCCGTATCCCTGACCCGGGCTGTGGGGATAACGCTGGGCGATGATCCCGTGTCCCTGACCCGGGCTGTGTGGATAACGCTGGGCGATGATCCCAGTTCCTGACCCGGGCTGTGGGGATAACGCTGGGCGATGTTCCCGTGTCCCTGACCCGGGCTGTGGGGATAACGCTGGGCGATGATCCCGTGTCCCTGACCCGGGCTGTGGGGATAACGCTGGGCGATGATCCCAGTTCCTGACCCGGGCTGTGGGGATAACGCTGGGCGATGATCCCGTGTCCCTGACCCGGGCTGTGGGGATAACGCTGGGCGATGATCCCGTGTCCCTGACCCGGGCTGTGGGGATAACGCTGGGCGATGATCCCGTGTCCCTGGCCCGGGCTGTGACGATAACGCTGGGCGATGATCCCGTGTCCCTGACCCGGGCTGTGGGGATAACGCTGGGCGATGATCCCGTGTCCCTGACCCGGGCTGTGGGGATAACGCTGGGCGATGATCCCAGTTCCTGACCCGGGCTGTGGGGATAACGCTGGGCGATGATCCCGTGTCCCTGACCCGGGCTGTGTGGATAACGCTGGGCGGTGATCCCGTGTCCCTGACCCGGGCTGTGGGGATAACGCTGGGCGATGATCCTGTGTCCCTGACCCGGGCTGTGTGGATAACGCTGGGCGCTGATCCCGAGTCCCTGACCCGGGCTGTGGGGATAACGCTGGGCGATGATCCCGTGTCCCTGACCCGGGCTGTGTGGATAACGCTGGGCGCTGATCCCGAGTCCCTGACCCGGGCTGTGGGGATAACGCTGGGCGCTGATCCCGAGTCCCTGACCCAGGCTGTGGGGATAACGCTGGGCGATGATCCCGTGTCCCTGACCCAGGCTGTGGGGATAACGCTGGGCGATGATCCCGTGTCCCTGACCCGGGCTGTGGGGATAACGCTGGGCGATGATCCCGTGTCCCTGACCCGGGCTGTGGGGATAACGCTGGGCGATGATCCCAGTTCCTGACCGGGCTGTGGGGATAACGCTGGGCGGTGATCCCGTGTCCCTGACCCGGGCTGTGTGGATAACGCTGGGCGCTGATCCCGTGTCCCTGACCCGGGCTGTGGGGATAACGCTGGGCGATGATCCCGTGTCCCTGACCCGGGCTGTGGGGATAACGCTGGGCGATGATCCCGTGTCCCTGACCCGGGCTGTGGGGATAACGCTGGGCGATGATCCCGTGTCCCTGACCCGGGCTGCGGGGATAACGCTGGGCGGTGATCCCGTGTCCCTGACCCGGGCTGTGTGGATAACGCTAGGCGATGATCCCGTGTCCCTGACCCGGGTTGTGGGGATAATGCTGGGCGGTGATCCCGTGTCCCTGACCCGGGCTGTGGGGATAACGCTGGGCGATGATCCCGTGTCCCTGACCCGGGCTGTGGGGATAACGCTGGGCGATGATCCCGTGTCCCTGACCCGGGCTGTGGGGATAACGCTGTGCGATGATCCCGAGTCCCTGACCCGGGCTGTGGGGATAACGCTGGGCGATGATCCCGAGTCCCTGACCCGGGCTGTGGGGATAACGCTGGGCGATGATCCCGTGTCCCTGACCCGGGCTGTGGGGATAACGCTGGGCGGTGATCCCGTGTCCCTGACCCGGGCTGCGGGGATAACGCTGGGCGATGATCCCGTGTCCCTGACCCGGGCTGTGGAGATAACGCTGGGCGATGATCCCGTGTCCCTGACCCGGGCTGTGACGATAACGCTGGGCGATGATCCCGTGTCCCTGACCCGGGCTGTGGGGATAACGCTGGGCGATGATCCCGTGTCCCTGACCCGGGCTGTGACGATAACGCTGGGCGATGATCCCGTGTCCCTGACCCGGGCTGTGACGATAACGCTGGGCGATGATCCCGAGTCCCTGACCCGGGCTGCGGGGATAACGCTGGGCACTGATCCCGTGTCCCTGACGCGGGCTGTGGGGATAACGCTGGGCGATGATCCCGTGTCCCTGACCCGGGCTGTGGGGATAACGCTGGGCGATGATCCCGTGTCCCTGACCCGGGCTGTGGGGATAACGCTGGGCGCTGATCCCGTGTCCCTGACCCGGGCTGTGGGGATAATGCTGGGCGATGATCCCGTGTCCCTGACCCGGGCTGTGGGGATAACGCTGGGCGGTGATCCCGTGTCCCTGACCCGGACTGTGTGGATAACGCTGGGCGGTGTTCCCGTGTCCCTGACCCGGACTGTGTGGATAACGCTGGGCGGTGTTCCCGTGTCCCTGACCCGGGTTGTGGGGATAACGCTGGGCGATGATCCGGTGTCCCTGACCCGGGCTGTGGGGATAACGCTGGGCGATGATCCCGTGTCCCTGACCCGGACTGTGTGGATAACGCTGGGCGGTGTTCCCGTGTCCCTGACCCGGGTTGTGGGGATAACGCTGGGCGATGATCCGGTGTCCCTGACCCGGGCTGTGGGGATAACGCTGGGCGATGATCCCGTGTCCCTGACCCGGGCTGTGGGGATAACGCTGGGCGATGATCCGGTGTCCCTGACCCGGGCTGTGGAGATAACGCTGGGCGATGATCCCGTGTCCCTGACCCGGGCTGTGGGGATAACGCTGGGCACTGATCCCGAGTCCCTGACCCGGGCTGTGGGGATAACGCTGGGCGGTGATCCCGTGTCCCTGACCCCGGCTGTGGGGATAACGCTGGGCGGTGATCCCGTGTCCCTGATCCGGGCTGTGGGGATAACGCTGGGCGATGATCCCGTGTCCCTGACCCGGGCTGTGGGGATAACGCTGGGCACTGATCCCGAGTCCCTGACCCGGGCTGTGGGTATAACGCTGGGCGGTGATCCCGTGTCCCTGACCCGGGCTGTGGGGATAACGCTGGGCACTGATCCCGAGTCCCTGACCCGGGCTGTGGGTATAACGCTGGGCGCTGATCCCGTGTCCCTGACCCGGGCTGTGGGGATAACGCTGGGCGCTGATCCCGAGTCCCTGACCCGGGCTGTGGGTATAACGCTGGGCGATGATCCCGTGTCCCTGACCCGGGCTGTGGGGATAACGCTGGGCGGTGATCCCGTGTCCCTGACCCGGGCTGTGGGGATAACGCTGGGCGATGATCCGGTGTCCCTGACCCGGGCTGTGGGGATAACGCTGGGCGGTGATCCCGTGTCCCTGACCCGGGCTGTGGGGATAACGCTGGGCGGTGATCCCGTGTCCCTGACCCGGGCTGTGGGGATAACGCTGGGCGATGATCCGGTGTCCCTGACCCGGGCTGTGTGGATAACGCTGGGCGGTGATCCCGTGTCCCTGACCCGGGCTGTGGGGATAACGCTGGGCGGTGATCCCGTGTCCCTGACCCGGGCTGTGGGTATAACGCTGGGCGGTGATCCCGTGTCCCTGACCCGGGCTGTGGGTATAACGCTGGGCGATGATCCCAGTTCCTGACCCGGGCTGTGGGGATAACGCTGGGCGCTGATCCCGTGTCCCTGACCCGGGCTGTGGGGATAACGCTGGGCGATGATCCCGTGTCCCTGACCCGGGCTGTGGGGATAACGCTGGGCGATGATCCCGTGTCCCTGACCCGGGCTGTGGGGATAACGCTGGGCGATGATCCCGTGTCCCTGACCCGGGCTGTGGGGATAACGCTGGGCGGTGATCCCGTGTCCCTGACCCGGGTTGTGGGGATAACGCTGGGCGGTGATCCCGTGTCCCTGACCCGGGCTGTGGGGATAACGCTGGGCGGTGATCCCGTGTCCCTGACCCGGGCTGTGGGGATAACGCTGGGTGATGATCCCGTGTCCCTGACCCGGGCTGTGGGGATAACGCTGGGCGATGATCCCGTGTCCCTGACCCGGGCTGTGGGGATAACGCTGGGCGATGATCCCGTGTCCCTGACCCGGGCTGTGGGGATAACGCTGGGCGATGATCCCGTGTCCCTGACCCGGGCTGTGGGGATAACGCTGGGCGATGATCCTGTGTCCCTGACCCGGGCTGTGGGGATAACGCTGGGCGGTGATCCCGTGTCCCTGACCCGGGCTGTGGGGATAACGCTGGGCGATGATCCCGTGTCCCTGACCCGGGCTGTGGGGATAACGCTGGGCGATGATCCCGTGTCCCTGACCCGGGCTGTGGGGATAACGCTGGGCGATGATCCCGTGTCCCTGACCCGGGCTGTGGGGATAACGCTGGGTGATGATCCGGTGTCCCTGACCCGGGCTGTGACGATAACGCTGGGCGATGATCCCGTGTACCTGACCCGGGCTGTGGGGATAACGCTGGGCGATGATCCCGTGTCCCTGACCCGGGCTGTGTGGATAACGCTGGGCGCTGATCCCGTGTCCCTGACCCGGGCTGTGGGGATAACGCTGGGCGATGATCCCGTGTCCCTGACCCGGGCTGCGGGGATAACGCTGGGCGATGATCCCGTGTCCCTGACCCGGGCTGTGGGGATAACGCTGGGCGATGATCCCGTGTCCCTGACCCGGGCTGTGGGGATAACGCTGGGCGATGATCCCGTGTCCCTGACCCGGGCTGTGGGGATAACGCTGGGCGATGATCCCGTGTCCCTGACCCGGGCTGTGGGGATAACGCTGGGCGATGATCCCGTGTCCCTGACCCGGGCTGTGGGGATAACGCTGGGCGGTGTTCCCGTGTCCCTGACCCGGGCTGTGGGGATAAAGCTGGGCGATGATCCCGTGTCCCTGACCCGGGCTGTGGGTATAACGCTGGGCGATGATCCCGTGTCCCTGACCCGGGCTGTGGGTATAACGCTGGGCGATGATCCCAGTTCCTGACCCGGGCTGTGGGGATAACGCTGGGCGGTGATCCCGTGTCCCTGACCCGGGCTGTGGGGATAACGCTGGGCGGTGATCCCGTGTCCCTGACCCGGGCTGCGGGGATAACGCTGGGCGATGATCCCGTGTCCCTGACCCGGGCTGTGGGGATAACGCTGGGCGGTGATCCCGTGTCCCTGACCCGGGCTGTGGGGATAACGCTGGGCGATGATCCCGTGTCCCTGACCCGGGCTGTGGGGATAACGCTGGGCGATGATCCCGAGTCCCTGACCCGGGCTGTGGGGATAACGCTGGGCGATGATTCCGTGTCCCTGACCCGGGCTGTGGGGATAACGCTGGGCGATGATCCCGTGTCCCTGACCCGGGCTGTGTGGATAACGCTGGGCGATGATCCCAGTTCCTGACCCGGGCTGTGGGGATAACGCTGGGCGGTGATCCCGTGTCCCTGACCCAGGCTGTGGGGATAACGCTGGGCACTGATCCCGTGTCCCTGACCCAGGCTGTGGGGATAACGCTGGGCGATGATTCCGTGTCCCTGACCCGGGCTGTGGGGATAACGCTGGGCGATGATCCCGTGTCCCTGACCCGGGCTGTGTGGATAACGCTGGGCGATGATCCCAGTTCCTGACCCGGGCTGTGGGGATAACGCTGGGCGGTGATCCCGTGTCCCTGACCCAGGCTGTGGGGATAACGCTGGGCGATGATTCCGTGTCCCTGACCCGGGCTGTGGGGATAACGCTGGGCGATGATCCCGTGTCCCTGACCCGGGCTGTGGGGATAACGCTGGGCGATGATCCCGTGTCCCTGACCCAGGCTGTGGGGATAACGCTGGGCAGTGTTCCCGTGTCCCTGACCCGGGCTGTGACGATAACGCTGGGCGATGATCCCGTGTCCCTGACCCGGGCTGTGGGGATAACGCTGGGCACTGATCCCGTGTCCCTGACCGGGCTGTGGGGATAACGCTGGGCGGTGATCCCGTGTCCCTGACCCGGGCTGTGTGGATAACGCTGGGCGGTGATCCCGTGTCCCTGACCCGGGTTGTGGGGATAACGCTGGGCGATGATCCCGTGTCCCTGACCCGGGCTGTGGGGATAACGCTGGGCGATGATCCCGTGTCCCTGACCCAGGCTGTGGGGATAACGCTGGGCGATGATCCCGTGTCCCTGACCCGGGCTGTGGGGATAACGCTGTGCGATGATCCCGTGTCCCTGACCCGGGCTGTGTGGATAACGCTGGGCGATGATCCCGTGTCCCTGACCCGGGCTGTGGGGATAACGCTGGGCGATGATCCCGTGTCCCTGACCCGGGCTGCGGGGATAACGCTGGGCGATGATCCCGTGTCCCTGACCCGGGCTGTGGGGATAACGCTGGGCGCTGATCCCGTGTCCCTGACCCGGGCTGTGGGGATAACGCTGGGCGATTATCCCGTGTCCCTGACCCGGGCTGCGGGGATAACGCTGGGCGATGATCCCGTGTCCCTGACCCGGGCTGTGGGGATAACGCTGGGCGATGATCCCGTGTCCCTGACCCGGGCTGTGGGGATAACGCTGGGCGATGATCCCGTGTCCCTGACCCGGGCTGCGGGGATAACGCTGGGCGATGATCCCGTGTCCCTGACCCGGGCTGCGGGGATAACGCTGGGCGGTGATCCCGTGTCCCTGACCCGGGCTGTGGGTATAACGCTGGGCGATGATCCCAGTTCCTGACCCGGGCTGTGGGGATAACGCTGGGCGGTGATCCCGTGTCCCTGACCCGGGCTGTGGGGATAACGCTGGGCGGTGATCCCGTGTCCCTGACCCGGGCTGCGGGGATAACGCTGGGCGATGATCCCGTGGCCCTGACCCGGGCTGTGGGGATAACGCTGGGCGGTGATCCCGTGTCCCTGACCCGGGCTGTGGGGATAACGCTGGGCGGTGATCCCGTGTCCCTGACCCGGGCTGTGGGGATAACGCTGGGCGATGATCCTGTGTCCCTGACCCGGGCTGTGGGGATAACGCTGGGCGATGATCCCGTGTCCCTGACCCAGGCTGTGGGGATAACGCTGGGCGATGATCCCGTGTCCCTCACCCGGGCTGCGGGGATAACGCTGGGCGATGATCCCGTGTCCCTGACCCGGGCTGTGGGGATAACGCTGGGCGATGATCCCGTGTCCCTGACCCGGGCTGTGGGGATAACGCTGGGCACTGATCCCGTGTCCCTGACCCGGGCTGTGGGGATAACGCTGGGCGGTGATCCCGTGTCCCTGACCCGGGCTGTGGGGATAACGCTGGGCGATGATTCCGTGTCCCTGACCCGGGCTGTGGGGATAACGCTGGGCGATGATCCCGTGTCCCTGACCCGGGCTGTGTGGATAACGCTGGGCGATGATCCCAGTTCCTGACCCGGGCTGTGGGGATAACGCTGGGCGGTGATCTCGTGTCCCTGACCCAGGCTGTGTGGATAACGCTGGGCGATGATCCCGTGTCCCTGACCCGGGCTGTGGGGATAACGCTGGGCGATGATCCCGTGTCCCTGACCCAGGCTGTGGGGATAACGCTGGGCAGTGTTCCCGTGTCCCTGACCCGGGCTGTGACGATAACGCTGGGCGATGATCCCGTGTCCCTGACCCGGGCTGTGGGGATAACGCTGGGCACTGATCCCGTGTCCCTGACCGGGCTGTGGGGATAACGCTGGGCGGTGATCCCGTGTCCCTGACCCGGGCTGTGGGGATAACGCTGGGCGGTGATCCCGTGTCCCTGACCCGGGTTGTGGGGATAACGCTGGGCGATGATCCCGTGTCCCTGACCCGGGCTGTGGGGATAACGCTGGGCGATGATCCCGTGTCCCTGACCCGGGCTGTGGGGATAACGCTGGGCGATGATCCCGTGTCCCTGACCCGGGCTGTGGGGATAACGCTGGGCGATGATCCCGTGTCCCTGACCCGGGCTGTGGGGATAACGCTGGGCGATGATCCCGTGTCCCTGACCCGGGCTGTGGGGATAACGCTGGGCGATGATCCCGTGTCCCTGACCCGGGCTGTGGGGATAACGCTGGGCGGTGATCCCGTGTCCCTGACCCGGGCTGTGTGGATAACGCTGGGCGATGATCCCGTGTCCCTGACCCGGGCTGTGGGGATAACGCTGGGCGATGATCCCGTGTCCCTGACCCGGGCTGTGGGTATAACGCTGGGCGATGATCCCGTGTCCCTGACCCGGGCTGTGGGTATAACGCTGGGCGATGATCCCGTGTCCCTGACCCGGGCTGTGGGGATAACGCTGGGCGGTGATCCCGTGTCCCTGACCCGGGCTGTGGGGATAACGCTGGGCGGTGATCCCGTGTCCCTGACCCGGGCTGTGACGATAACGCTGGGCGATGATCCCGTGTCCCTGACCCGGGCTCTGGGGATAACGCTGGGCGATGATCCCGTGTCCCTGACCCGGGCTGTGGGGATAACGCTGGGCGATGATCCCAGTTCCTGACCCGGGCTCTGGGGATAACGCTGGGCGATGATCCCGTGTCCCTGACCCGGGCTGTGTGGATAACGCTGGGCGCTGATCCCGTGTCAGGGAGTGAGAGCTGGGACCTTAGAATCAGCGCGGGAATTCTGAAAAAGCGCGGGGGCTGCGAGGCAGAGGGGACCATTTAAAAGGTCGCTGTCTGTGGTGAGGTGAGTACAGATTAACAACTTGCTTACTTTGCAGGCCAAGTCGATTTCAGCAGGAGCGGAGCAGGCTAGTCCATTTCAGCGGGGGCAGTGCGGAAGTGATTTCTGGGAGGTAAGTTTCTCCTTTAAATAAATTTTTTTTTTTAATTCTCGTGTTTAAGGTGGGAACAGGAAGTCGACCCGCGGACGTCTGGGAAGACCCTCACCAATAGATTCTGGTGGAGAGGAAACCCGAGACACTACACGTGTAGTGTCTCCCACCCGCCCTCCTCCTCTAACCTAATAATAAAACCCATTGGTCTGAGGTAAGTACCATATTTTATTATTGTTATTAATAATTTTTTTTTTTTTTATATATAAAAAAATTTAATTTAGTTGTTAGCCAGATCTTGGTAGAAAGTTAGAGGAATGGCAGGGAAGGGAGTGCAATGTTCCTCCTGCAGGATGTTTGAGGTGAGGGATGCAGTTAGTGTCCCTGCTGATTTTACCTGCAGGAAGAGCTGCCATCTCCAGCTCCTCCAAGACCGAGTTAGGGAACTGGAGCTGGAGTTGGAAGAACTTCGGATCATTCGGGAGGCAGAGGGGGTCATAGATAGCAGCTTCAGGGAATTAGTTACACCAAAGATTGGAGATAGGTGGGTAACTGTAAGAGGGACTGGGAAAAAGCAGTCAGTGCAGGGATCCCCTGCGGTCGTTCCCCTGAGAAACAAGTATACCGCTTTGGATACTTGTGGGGGGGACGACTTACCAGGGGTAAGCCATGGGGTATGGGCCTCTGGCACGGAGTCTGTCCCTGTTGCTCAGAAGGGAAGGGGGGAGAGGAGCAGAGCATTAGTAATTGGGGACTCTATAGTCAGGGGCACAGATAGGAGATTTTGTGGGAGCGTGAGAGACTCACGTTTGGTATGTTGCCTCCCAGGTGCAAGGGTACGTGATGTCTCGGATCGTGTTTTCCGGGTCCTTAAGGGGGAGGGGGAGCAGCCCCAAGTCGTGGTCCACATTGGCACTAACGACATAGGTAGGAAAGGGGACAAGGATGTCAGGCAGGCTTTCAGGGAGCTAGGATGGAAGCTCAGAACTAGAACAAACAGAGTTGTTATCTCTGGGTTGTTGCCCGTGCCACGTGATAGTTAGATGAGGAATAGGGAGAGAGAGCAATTAAACACGTGGCTACAGGGATGGTGCAGGCGGGAGGGATTCAGATTTCTGGATAACTGGGGCGCTTTCTGGGGAAGGTGGGACCTCTACAGACAGGATGGTCTACATCTGAACATGCGGGGCACAAATATCCTGGGGGGGAGATTTGTTAGTGCTCTTTGGGGGGGTTTAAACTAATGCAGCAGGGGCATGGGAACCTGGATTGTAGTTTTAGGGTAAGGGAGAATGAGAGTATAGAGGTCAGGAGCTCAGATTTGACGTCGCAGGAGGGGGCCAGTGTTCAGGTAGGTGGTTTGAAGTGTGTCTACTTCAATGCCAGGAGTATACGAAATAAGGTAGGGGAACTGGCAGCATGGGTTGGTACCTGGGACTTCGATGTTGTGGCCATTTCGGAGACGTGGATAGAGCAGGGACAGGAATGGATGTTGCAGGTTCCGGGGTTTAGGTGTTTTAGTAAGCTCAGAGAAGGAGGCAAAAGAGGGGGAGGTGTGGCGCTGCTAGTCAAGAGCAGTATTACGGTGGCGGAGAGGATGCTAGATGGGGACTCATCTTCCGAGGTAGTATGGGCTGAGGTTAGAAACAGGAAAGGAGAGGTCACCCTGTTGGGAGTTTTCTATAGGCCTCCAAATAGTTCTAGGGATGTAGAGGAAAGGATGGCGAGGATGATCCTGGATAAGAGCGAAAGTAATAGGGTAGTTATTATGGGAGACTTTAACTTTCCAAATATTGACTGGAAAAGATATAGTTCGAGTGCATTAGATGGGTCGTTTTTTGTTCAGTGTGTGCAGGAGGGTTTCCTGAAACAATATGTTGACAGGCCAACAAGACGCGAGGCCACATTGGATTTGGTTTTGGGTAATGAACCAGGCCAGGTGTTGGATTTGGAGGTAGGTGAGCACTTTGGAGACAGTGACCACAATTCGGTGACGTTTACGTTAAGGATGGAAAGGGATAAGTATACACTGCAGGGCAAGAGTTATAGCTGGGGGAAGGGCAATTATGATGCCATTAGACGTGACTTGGGGGGGATAAGGTGGAGAAGTAGGCTGCAAGTTTTGGACACACTGGATAAGTGGAGCTTGTTCAAGGATCAGCTACTGCGTGTTCTTGATAAGTATGTACCGGTCAGGCAGGGAGGAAGGTGCCAAGCGAGGGAACCGTGGTTTACCAAAGAAGTGGAATCTCTTGTTAAGAGGAAGAAGGAGGCCTATGTGAAGATGAGGTGTGAAGTTTCAGTTGGGGCGATGGATAGTTACAAGGTAGCGAGGAAGGATCTAAAGAGAGAGCTAAGACGAGCAAGGAGGGGACATGAGAAGTATTTGGCAGGAAGGATCAAGGAAAACCCAAAAGCTTTCTATAGGTATGTCAGGAATAAGCGAATGACTAGGGACAGAGTAGGACCAGTCAAGGACAGGGATGGGAAGTTGTGTGTAGAGTCTGAAGAGATAGGCGAGATACTAAATGAATATTTTTCGTCAGTATTCACTCAGGAAAAAGATAATGTTGTGGAGGAGAATGCTGAGCCCCAGGCTAATAGAATAGATGGCATTGAGGTACGTAGGGAAGAGGTGTTGGCAAGTCTGGACAGGCTGAAAATAGATAAGTCCCTGGGACCTGATGGGATTTATCCTAGGATTCTCTGGGAGGCCAGGGAAGAGATTGCTGGACCATTGGCTTTGATTTTTATGTCATCATTGGATACAGGAATAGTGCCAGAGGACTGGAGGATAGCAAATGTGGTCCCTTTGTTCAAAAAGGGGAGCAGAGACAACCCCGGCAACTATAGACCGGTGAGCCTCACGTCTGTAGTGGGTAAAGTCTTGGAGGGGATTATAAGAGACAAGATTTATAATCATCTAGATAGGAATAATATGATCAGGGATAGTCAGCATGGCTTTGTGAATGGTAGGTCATGCCTCACAAACCTTATCGAGTTCTTTGAGAAGGTGACTGAACAGGTAGACGAGGGTCGAGCAGTTGATGTGGTGTATATGGATTTCAGCAAAGCGTTTGATAAGGTTCCCCACGGTAGGCTATTGCAGAAAATACGGAGGCTGGGGATTGAGGGTGATTTAGAGATGTGGATCAGAAATTGGCTAGCTGAAAGAAGACAGAGGGTGGTGGTTGATGGGAAATGTTCAGAATGGAGTTCTGTCACAAGTGGAGTACCACAAGGATCTGTTCTGGGGCCGTTGCTGTTTGTCATTTTTATCAATGACCTAGAGGAAGGCGCAGAAGGGTGGGTGAGTAAATTTGCAGACGATACTAAAGTCGGTGGTGTTGTCGATAGTGTGGAAGGAAATAGCAGGTTACAGAGGGATATAGATAAGCTGCAGAGCTGGGCTGAGAGGTGGCAAATGGAGTTTAATGTAGAGAAGTGTGAGGTGATTCACTTTGGAAGGAAAAACAGGAATGTGGAATATTTGGCTAATGGAAAAGTTCTTGAAAGTGTGGATGAGCAGAGGGATCTAGGTGTCCATGTACATAGATCCCTGAAAGTTGCCACCCAGGTTGATAGGGTGGTGAAGAAGGCCTATGGAGTGTTGGCCTTTATTGGTAGAGGGATTGAGTTCCGGAGTCAGGAGGTCATGTTGCAGCTGTACAGAACTCTGGTGCGGCCGCATTTGGAGTATTGCGTACAGTTCTGGTCACCGCATTATAGGAAGGACGTGGAGCCTTTGGAACGGGTGCAGAGGAGATTCACCAGGATGTTGCCTGGTATGGAGGGAAAATCTTATGAGGAAAGGCTGATGGACTTGAGGTTGTTTTCGTTGGAGAGAAGAAGGTTAAGAGGAGACTTAATAGAGGCATACAAAATGATCAGAGGGTTAGATAGGGTGGACAGTGAGAGCCTTCTCCCGCGGATGGAAATGGCTAGCACGAGGGGACATAGCCTTAAACTGAGGGGTAATAGATATAGGACAGAGGTCAGGGGTAGTTTCTTTACGCAAAGAGTAGTGAGGCCGTGGAATGCCCTACCTGCTACAGTAGTGAACTCGCCAACATTGAGGGCATTTAAAAGTTTATTGGATAAACATATGGATGATAATGGTATAGTGTGGGTTAGATGGCTTTTGTTTCGGTGCAACATCGTGGGCCGAAGGGCCTGTACTGCGCTGTATTGTTCTATGTTCTATGTTCTATGTCCCTGACCCGGGCTGTGACGATAACGCAGGGCGATGATCCCGTGTCCCTGACCCAGGCTGTGGGGATAACGCTGGGCGGTGATCCCGTGTCCCTGACCCGGGCTGTGGGGATAACGCTGGGCGATGATCCCGTGTCCCTGACCCGGGCTGTGGGGATAACGCTGGGCGATGATCCCGTGTCCCTGACCCGGGCTGTGGGGATAACGCTGGGCGATGATCCCGTGTCCCTGACCCGGGCTGTGGGGATAACGCTGGGCGATGATCCCGAGTCCCTGACCCGGGCTGTGGGGATAACGCTGGGCGATGACCCCGTGTCCCTGACCCGGGCTGTGGGGATAACGCTGGGCGATGATCCCGTGTCCCTGACCCGGGCTGTGGGGATAACGCTGGGCGATGATCCCGTGTCCCTGACCCGGGCTGTGGGGATAACGCTGGGCAGTGTTCCCGTGTCCCTGGTCCGGGCTGCGGGGATAACGCTGGGCGATGATCCCAGTTCCTGACCCGGGCTCTGGGGATAACGCTGGGCGGTGATCCCGTGTCCCTGACCCGGGCTGTGACGATAACGCTGGGCGATGATCCCGTGTCCCTGACCCGGGCTGTGGGGATAACGCTGAGCGCTGATCCCGTGTCACTGACCCGGGCTGTGGGGATAACGCTGGGCGGTGTTCCCGTGTCCCTGACCCGGGCTGCGGGGATAACGCTGGGCGGTGATCCCGTGTCCCTGACCCGGGCTGTGGGGATAACGCTGGGCGATGATCCCGTGTCCCTGACCCGGGCTGTGGGGATAACGCTGGGCGATGATCCCGTGTCCCTGACCCGGGCTGTGGGGATAACGCTGGGCGATGATCCCGTGTCCCTGACCCGGGCTGTGGGGATAACGCTGGGCGATGATCCTGTGTCCCTGACCCGGGCTGTGGGGATAACGCTGTGCGATGATCCCGTGTCCCTGACCCGGGCTGTGGGGATAACGCTGGGCGATGATCCCAGTTCCTGACCCGGGCTGTGGGGATAACGCTGGGCGATGATCCCGTGTCCCTGACCCGGGCTGTGGGGATAACGCTGGGCGGTGTTCCCGTGTCCCTGACCCGGGCTGCGGGGATAACGCTGGGCGGTGATCCCGTGTCCCTGACCCGGGCTGTGGGGATAACGCTGGGCGATGATCCCGTGTCCCTGACCCGGGCTGCGGGGATAACGCTGGGCGATGATCCCGTGTCCCTGACCCGGGCTGTGGGGATAACGCTGGGCGATGATCCCGTGTCCCTGACCCGGGCTGTGGGGATAACGCTGGGCGATGATCCCGTGTCCCTGACCCGGGCTGTGGGGATAACGCTGGGCGGTGATCCCGTGTCCCTGACCCGGGCTGTGGGGATAACGCTGGGCGATGATCCCGTGTCCCTGACCCGGGCTGTGGGGATAACGCTGGGCGATGATCCCGTGTCCCTGACCCGGGCTGTGGGGATAACGCTGGGCGGTGTATACCCTCCAGCTCGTGCTGAAGGCAGTACCAGTGCTCGTCTATCTGATGGTGTCAAATTCTCAAACTGCCGTTGCAACTCAAGCTCGGCCAGGCGGATCCCTTTCACAGGGCAGGGTCTCTATGGTGACCACACATATGCTCGGTCGGACAGCTTCATTTAAAACTGAAAGGGGCAGGCCAGGCGGCCCACTCTCAGCCAGTTGCGGCCTGGATCCCACCTCGCTGCAGGTGAGTGGGAGCCACTACCCCATTGTCGGCTACACTGGGGGCGGAGGCAGAGCAGGACTCCAGGCCTCACATCTCACATCAAAGACGGCACCTCCAACAATGCAGCACTCACTCCCCCAGTCCTGCACTGGATCCCTTCACCGACCCTGCCTTCTCCATTTTCCAATTCCCATCCTTCACTTCAATCCTGCCCAACTCTACAGCTCTCTGCGGGAAGGAATTCCTCAGCTTCACTCCCCTCTGGGAGAGGAAATTCCTCCTCATCTCTGTCTGAAATGGTGACCCCTCACTCTGAGATCCTGCTCCCAGACTCTCCCACAAGGGGAAACACCCTCTCAGCATCGACCCTGTCAAACCCCCTGAGAATCCGATACGTCTCAATATGCCTCTCATTCTTCTAAACTCCAATGAGGACAGGCCCAACCTACTCAACCCTTCCTCATGAGAAAATCCCTCCCTACCCGGGATCAGCCCAGTGAACCTTCTCTGGACGGTCTCCAAAGCCGGGATATCTTTCCGTAGATAAGGAACCAGAACTGTTCCCAGTATTCCAGCTGTGGGTTAACCAGTGCCTTGTATAATTTGAGCTGGACTTCCCTGTTTTTATTCTCCATTCCCTCTGAAATAAAGTAAAACAGGGCAGCATGGCAGCATTGTGGATAGCACAATTGCTTCACAGCTCCAGGGTCCCAGGTTTGATTCCGGCTTGGGTCACTGTCTGTGCGGAGTCTGCACGTTCTCCCCGTGTCTGCGTGGGTTTCCTCCGGGTGCTCCGGTTTCCTCCCACAGTCCAAAGATGTGCAGGTTAGGTGGATTGGCCGTGATAAATTGGCCTTAGTGTCCAAAATTGCCCTTGGTTGGGTGGGGTTACTGGGTTATGGGGATAGGGTGGAGGTGTTGACCTTGGGTAGGGTGCTCTTTCCAAGAGCCGGTGCAGACTCGATGGGCCGAATGGCCTCCTTCTGCACTGTAAATTCTATTCCATTTCCCCTCCCAATTACCCGCTGACCTTGCAGGCTAGCTTTTTGTGCGGCACTCCCTCAGCACTGACCCTCTGACAGTGCGGCACTCCCTCAGTACTGACCCTCTGACAGTGCGGCACTCCCTCAGTACTGACCCTCTGACAGTGCGACACTCCCTCAGTACTGACCCTGTGACAGTGCGACACTCCCTCAGTACTGACCCTCTGACAGTGCGGCACTCCCTCAGTACTGACCCTCTGACAGTGCGGCACTCCCTCAGTACTGACCCTCTGACAGTGCGGCACGCCCTCAGTACTTACCCTCTGACAGTGCTGCACTCCCTCAGTACTGACCCTCTGACAGTGCGGCACTCCCTCAGTACTGACCCTCTGACAGTGCGGCACTCCCTCAGTACTGACCCTCTGACAGTGCGGCACTCCCTCAGTACTGACCCTCTGACAGTGCGGCACTCCCTCAGTACTGACCCTCTGACAGTGCGGCATTCCCGCAGTACTGACCGTGACAATGTGGCACTCCTTCAGTACTGACCTTCTGACAGTGCGGCACTCCCTCAGTACTGACCCTGACAGTGTGGCACTACCTCAGTACTGACCCTCGGAGAGTGCGGCACTCCCTCAGTACTGACCCTCTGACAGTGCGGCACTCCCTCAGTACTGACCCTCTGACAGTGCAGCACTCCCTCAGTACAGACCCTCTGACAGTGCGGCACTCCCTCAGTACTGACCCTCTGACAGTGCGGCACTCCTTCAGTGCTGACCCTCGGACAGTGCGGCACTCCCTCAGTACTGACCCTCGGACAGTGCGGCACTCCCTCAGTACTGACCCTCTGACAGTGCAGCACTCCCTCAGTACTGACCCTCGGACAGTGCAGCACTCCCTCAGTGCTGACCCTCGGACAGTGCGGCACTCCCTCAGTACTGACCCTCGGACAGTGCGGCAGTCGCTCAGTACTGACCTTCTGACAGTGCAGCACTCCCTCAGTACAGACCCTCTGACTGTGCAGCACTCCCTCAGTACAGACCCTCTGACTGTGCAGCACTCCCTCAGTACTGACCCTCTGACAGTGCGGCACTCGCTCACTACTGACCCTCTGACAGTGCAGCACTCCCTCAGTACTGACCCTCGGACAGTGCGGCACTCCCTCAGTACTGACCCTCTGACAGTGCAGCACTCCCTCAGTGCTGACCCTCGGACAGTGCGGCACTCCCTCAGTACTGACCCTCGGACAGTGCGGCACTCGCTCAGTACTGACCCTCGGACAGTGCGGCACTCCCTCAGTACTGACCCTCTGACAGTGCAGCACTCCCTCAGTACTGACCCTCGGACAGTGCAGCACTCCCTCAGTGCTGACCCTCGGACAGTGCGGCACTCCCTCAGTACTGACCCTCGGACAGTGCGGCACTCGCTCAGTACTGACCCTCTGACAGTGCAGCACTCCCTCAGTGCTGACCCTCGGACAGTGCGGCACTCCCTCAGTACTGACCCTCTGACAGTGCAGCACTCCCTCAGTACAGACCCTCTGACTGTGCAGCACTCCCTCAGTACTGACCCTCTGACAGTGCGGCACTCCCTCAGTACTGACCCTCTGACTGTGCAGCACTCCCTCAGTACAGACCCTCTGACTGTGCAGCACTCCCTCAGTACTGACCCTCTGACAGTGCAGCACTCCCTCAGTACTGACCCACTGACAGTGCGGCACTCCCTCAGTGCTGACCCTCGGACAGTGCGGCACTCCCTCAGTACTGACCCTCGGACAGTGCGGCACTCCCTCAGTACTGACCCTCGGACAGTGCAGCACTCCCTCAGTGCTGACCCTCGGACAGTGCGGCACTCCCTCAGTGCTGACCCTCGGACAGTGCGGCACAGCCTCAGTACTGACCCTCGGACAGTGCGGCACTCGCTCAGTACTGACCCTCGGACAGTGCGGCGCTCCCTCAGTACTGACCCTCTGACAGTGCGGCACTCCCTCAGTACTGACCCTCTGACAGTGCAGCACTCCCTCAGTACTGACCCTCTGACAGTGCGGCACTCCCTCAGTACTGACCCTCTGACAGTGCGGCACTCCCTCAGTACTGACCCTCTGACAGTGCGGCACTCCCTCGATTCTGTGTGGGAATATTAGGCTCGATTTTTGTGCTGAAGCCAAGGTTGAGAAAGTCAAAACAGAAGTTTGTGATTGCGAGTTAAGACGAACAGAGACTGGGTGGATGAGGAAATCTAAAAGGCGTGCAGTTCCCCAGAGTCCCCGGAACCGTCTATGCAAACATGCTGCTGAATATCCAAACCCTTTGACAATGGACAAAGGAGGCAGTAGCGGCGGTCACATTGCAATCACAGGCAGGCAAACTCGCAAACACAACATGATTTTCCATCACTTAATCCCTTGGATCAGCAACGCCCCTCCCGGTACAAAACACATTTCCAAACTCAACAGCCACTCCTTACCACCTGTGGGAAATGCAAAAGTAAAGACAAGGAGTGTACACAGACACCAGGGCTTGAGGTTCAGAAGGAGGAGGTGTTAACAATTCTGGAAATGGTAAAAATAGATAAGTCCCCTGGGCCGGATGGGATTTATCCTAGGATTCTCTGGGAAGCTGGGGAGGAGATTGCTGAGACTTTGGCCTTGATCTTTAAGTCAACTTTGTCAACAGGAATAGTGCCAGAAGACTGGAGGATAGCAAATGTTGTCCCCTTGTTCAAAAAGGGGAGTAGAGACAACCCCGGTAACTACAAACCAGTGAGCCTTACTTCTTTTGTGGGCAAAATCTTGGAAAGGTTTATAAGAGATAGGGTGTATAATCACCTGGAAAGGAATAATTTGATTAAAGATAGTCAACACGGTTTCGTGAAGGGTAGGTCGTGCCTCACAAACCTTATTGAGTTCTTTGAGAAGGTGACCAAACAGGTGGATGAGGGTAAAACAGTTGATGTGGTGTATATGGATTTCAGTAAAGCGTTTGATAAGGTTCCCCACGGTAGGCTACTGCAGAAAATACGGAGGCATGGGATTCAGGGAGATTTAGCAGTTTGGATCAGAAATTGGCTAGCTGGAAGAAGAGAAAGGGTGGTGGTTGATGGGAAATGTTCAGACTGGAGTCCAGTTACTAGTGGTGCACCACAACCATAATGTTTTGGGGCCACTGCTGTTTGTCATTTTTATAAATGACCTGGAGGAGGGCGTAGAAGGATGGGTGAATAAATTTGCAGATGACACTAAAGTCGGTGGAGTTGTGGACAGTGCGGAAGGATGTTGCAAGTTACAGAGGGACATAGATAAGCTGCAGCGCTGGGCTGAGAGGTGGCAAATGGAGTTTAATGCAGAAAAGTGTGAGGTGATTCATTTTGGAAGGAATAACAGGAAGACAGAGTACTGGGCTAATGGTAATATTCTTGGCAGTGTGGATGAGCAGAGAGATCTTGGTGTCCATGTACATAGATCCCTGAAAGTTGCCACCCAGGTTGAGAGGGTTGTTAAGAAGGCGTACGGTGTGTTAGCTTTTATTGGTAAAGGGATTGCGTTTCGGAGCCATGAGGTCATGTTGCAGCTGTACAAAACTCTGGTGCGGCCGCATTTGGAGTATTGCGTGCAATTCTGGTCGCCGCATTATAGGAATGATGTGGAAGCATTGGAAAGGGTGCAGAGGAGATTTACCAGAATGTTGCCTGGTATGGAGGGAAGATCTTATGAGGAAAGGCTGAGGGACTTGAGGCTGTTTTCGTTAGAGAGAAGGTTAAGAGGTGACTTAATTGAGGCATACAAGATGATCAGAGGATTGGAGAGGGTGGACAGTGAGAGCCTTTTTCCTCGGATGGTGATGTCTAGCACGAGGGGACATAGCTTCAAATTGAGGGGAGATAGATGTACGACAGATGTCAGAGGTAGGTTCTTTACTCAGAGAGTAGTAACCCAGTGTTATACAGGGACAGACCTGTCCCCACCAGTACTGTACCCCAGTGTTATACAGTGACAGACCCGTCCCCACCAGTACTGTACCCCAGTGTTATACAGTGACAGACCCGACCCACCAGTACTGTACCCCAGTGTTATACAGCGACAGACCCGACCCCACCAGTACTGTACCCCAGTGTTATACAATGACAGACCAGTCCCCACCAGTACTGTATCCCAGTGTTATACAGTGACAGACCCGTCCCCACCAGTACTGTACCCCAGTGTTACACAGTAACAGACCCGACCCCACCAGCACTGTACCCCAGAGTTATACAGTGACTGACCTGTCCCCACCGCTACTGTACCCTAGTGTTATAGTGACAGACCTGTCCCCACCAGTACTGTACCCCAGTGTTATACAGCGACAGACCCGTCCCCACCAGTACTGTACCCCACTGTTATACAGCGAGACCCGTCCCCATCAGTACTGTACCCCAGTGTTATACAGCGACAGACCCGTCCCCCCAGTACTGTACCCCAGTGTTATACAGTGACAGACCCGACCCACCAGTACTGTACCCCCGTGTTATACAGTGACAGACCCGTCCCCACCAGTACTGTACCCCAGTGTTGTACAGTGACAGACCCGTCCCCACCAGTACTGTACCCCAGTGTTATACAGTGACAGACCCGTCCCCACCAGTACTGTACCCCAGTGTTATACAGTGACAGACCCGTCCCCACCAGTACTGTACCCCAGTGTTATACAGTGACAGACCCGTCCCCACCAGTACTGTACCCCAGTGTTATACAGTGACAAACCCGTCCCCACCAGTACTGTACCCCAGTGTTATACAGTGACAGACCCGTCCCCACCAGTACTGTACCCCAGTGTTATACAGTGACAGACCCGTCCCGACCAGTACTGTACCCCAGTGTTACACAGTGACAGACCCGTCCCCACCAGTACTGTACCCCAGTGTTATACAGTGACAGACCCGTCCCCACCAGTACTGTACCCCAGTGTTACACAGTGACAGACCCGTCCTCACCAGTACTGTACCCCAGTGTTATACAGTGACAGACCCGTCCCCACCAGTACTGTACCCCAGTGTTATACAGTGACAGACCCGTCCCCACCAGTACTGTACCCCAGTGTTATACAGTGACAGACCCGTCCCCACCAGTACTGTACCCCAGTGTTGTACAGTGACAGACCCATCCCCACCAGTACTATACCCCAGTGTTATACAGTGACAGACCCGTCCCCACCAGTACTGTACCCCAGTGTTCTACAATTGAAAATCCATTTCTTTCCTTTTTTAAAAATAAATTTAGAGTACCCAATTCATTTTTTCCAATTAAGGGGCAGTTTAGCGCGACCCATCCGCCTACCCTGCACATCTTTGGGTTGTGGGGGCGAGACCCACGCAGACACGGGGAGAATGTGCAAACTCCACACGGACAGTGACCCAGAGCCAGGATCGAACCCGGGACCTCGGCGCCGCGAGGCTGCAGTGCTAACACTGCCCCACCGTGCTACTCTACAGTTGAAAAGTTTTGAGTCCGATGACTCTTTGACAAAGCATCACTGAATGAGTTGGGTGTGTGTTGGCGATCGAGCAGCCCTCAGGTCTACGCCCCTGCTCCGCTCCCACCGTGTTTGAGATTTCCTTCGCCAATAGGGCTGAGCAGGATTTGAACTCGGCCCCCGCGACATGTTCTGTTGCAGTCAGCGGGTCACCACAGGCACTCGCTGGACCTCAGGCCTTCATCTCACCAACGAGGGTTCAATGCCCGTACCAGCTGAGGTTCTTCCTGACCACCCCCCCTCCCCGCCTTCTCAATCTTTGCCCCTCGTCTAAGGGGTGGTGACCCCAGGACAAGACACCACCAGTCTGCTCTCCACCTGAATGGGGAAGCAGCCTACAATCCTCGGGGACCATGGAGACTACGTTATTAATTCACGGCACTGAACGAGAATGTGTTTCTCCCAGTGGCATCAGACCCAGCTACAAACTCCCCAACTGGGCAGGTCCCCTCCGACTGAGCAGGTCAAATGGCGCAGCGCTATTTTACAGGTCAATTTATTAAAATTACTCGTGTCCGTTCCTTTCCCCAAGGGGGCAGCCAGTGCTGTGATCAGCACAGCAGCGTGTACCCTGGATGGAGTGCCTTCCGACCCTCATCAACACACGGTTAAGACGAACACCAGGCTGACCACCGGCTGATGGTCATCACACCCGAGGCAGACCCTGCATCACTGCAGGAACCGCACATCGAGAACTGTTGTGCGTCAGTACCAGTCCCTCACCGCCCCTCCCAATCAAACAACACCTCAGGAAGAGAATGATTCCCTTTTGCCACTGGGCACACCCCATCAAACGCTATTTAAACCCCGTGTGGCTGGACAAGAAGGGGTTGCATTTCACGCACAATCACTGGCCACACAGGCATGACTGGGAACAGAGCTTTTGACAGCAAACTAGAAGCAGGAACGCGAGCCAGAAATCTCACTCAGTGAAACAAAGCAGAGACAAAGAGCGGATTTGATTACTGCACTAACCTCAGCAGCAACGCATAACGTGCAGAGTGCAGCTTACTTTTTAAAACGTTTCCGGGCATGACGTAACATTGGGCAGGGTAGAGGCAGCCCTGGAGCCTGATAAACAATAACAACGCATCAGCGTAGCAGGGGAGCAGCGTGATGCATGGCGTCACCCTCACAGACACTCATTAAACAGCTCGCAACATCGCCACAGCAGCAGGGGCAACATCTGAAGTGGCAGGCCGACTGCTGGGATCACAAACTGGCTCGCAGAACGGCACTGAGGCGCAGGCAGCAAGGCGGGTATCGGGTGCTGTGACGACCGCATAGCCGAACAGCACGCCGGCTCTCAAAAGCAGAGAGCAGCCAATGGAGCGAGTGGTAACATTGAGCCTGTAACCACAGTGTCGGCAAGGCCTTTCCAGAGAGGGGCTTACAATTGGTGGGAAAAGACAGGAGAATTCAACATCCAGCCTCCCCGAACAGGCGCCGGAATGTGGCGACTAGGGGCTTTTCACAGTAACTTCATTTGAAGCCTACTTGTGACAATAAGCGATTTTCATTTCGTCTCGAACAAAGGGGCCCTCAACAGGGGGGGGAACGGTCCCTTTCGGCAGGCTCTTAGTCTGTCCCAAAGCACTTCACAGTCAAACCATCACTTCTGATGTCTCCTCACTGTTATCACATATAACACGGCAGCCAGATCATCCAAACAGTATTGTGAGAAATCTGATCATTGAGGCCTATTCTTCAACAGCGTGGAAAATCAAAAGCACTTCCACAGGGTCAAACACAGATAAACACCTCAGCTGACACGCGGACAGGCGGTCAGTGTGGTCAAACTAACACCACATCACTCGGGGACAGGCGGTCAGTGTGGTCAAACTAACACCAGATCACTCGGGGACAGGCGGTCAGTGTGGTCAAACTAACACCAGATCACTCGGGGACAGGTGGTCAGTGTGGTCAAACTAACACCAGGTCACTCGGGGACAGGCGGTCAGTGTGGTCAAACTAACACCAGATCACTCGGGGACAGGCGGTCAGTGTGGTCAAACTAACACCAGATCACACGGGGACAGGCGGTCAGTGTGGTCAAACTAACACCACATCACACGGGGACAGGCGGCCAGTGTGGTCAAACTAACACCAGATCACACGGGGCAGGCGGTCAGTGTGGTCAAACTAACACCACATCACATGGGGACAGGCGGTCAGTGTGGTCAAACTAACACCAGATCACTCGGGGACAGGCGGTCAGTGTGGTCAAACTAACACCAGATCACTCGGGGACAGGTGGTCAGTGTGGTCAAACTAACACCAGATCACACGGGGCAGGCGGTCAGTGTGGTCAAACTAACACCAGATCACACGGGGACAGGCGGTCAGTGTGGTCAAACTAACACCAGGTCACCTCAGCTGACACGCGGACAGGCGGTCAGTGTGGTCAAACTAACACCAGATCACACAGGGACAGGCGGTCAGTGTGGTCAAACTAACACCAGGTCACCTCAGCTGACACGCGGGCAGGCGGTCAGTGTGGTCAAACTAACACCAGATCACACAGGGACAGGCGGTCAGTGTGGTCAAACTAACACCAGATCACTCGGGGACAGGCGGTCAGTGTGGTCAAACTAACACCAGATCACACGCGGGCAGGCGGTCAGTGTGGTCAAACTAACACCAGATCACTCGGGGACAGGCGGTCAGTGTGGTCAAACTAACACCAGATCACTCGGGGACAGGCGGTCAGTGTGGTCAAACTAACACCAGATCACACAGGGACAGGCGGTCAGTGTGGTCAAACTAACACCAGATCACTCGGGGACAGGCGGTCAGTGTGGTCAAACTAACACCAGATCACACGCGGGCAGGCGGTCAGTGTGGTCAAACTAACACCAGATCACTCGGGGACAGGCGGTCAGTGTGGTCAAACTAACACCAGATCACACTGGGACAGGCAGTCAGTGTGGTCAAACTAACACCAGGTCACCTCAGCTGACACGGGGACAGATGGTCAGTGTGGTCAAACTAACACCAGATCACTCGGAGACAGGCGGTCAGTGTGGTCAAACTAACACCAGATCACCTCAGCTGACACGGGGACATATGGTCAGTGTGGTCAAACAAACACCAGCTCACTCGGGGACAGGCGGTCAGTGTGGTCAAACTAACACCAGATCACTCGGGGACAGGCGGTCAGTGTGGTCAAACTAACACCAGATCACACGGGGACAGGCGGTCAGTGTGGTCAAACTAACACCAGATCACCTCAGCTGACACGGGGACAGACGGTCAGTATGGTCAAACTAACACCAGATCACACGGGGACAGATGGTCAGTGTGGTCAAACTAACACCAGATCACACGGGGACAGGCGGTCATGTGGTCAAACTAACACCAGATCACACGGGGACAGGCGGTCAGTGTGGTCAAACTAACACCAGGTCACCTCAGCTGACACGGGGACAGATAGTCAGTGTGGTCAAACTAACACCAGATCACACGGGGACAGGCGGTCAGTTTGGTCAAACTAACACCAGATCACTCGGGGACAGGCGGTCAGTATGGTCAAACTAACACCAGATCACTCGGGGACAGGCGGTCAGTGTGGTCAAACTAACACCAGATCACCTCAGCTGATACGGGGACAGATGGTCAGTGTGGTCAAACTAACACCAGATCACCTCAGCTGACACGGGGGCAGGCGGTCAGTGTGGTCAAACTAACACCAGATCACTCGGGGACAGACGGTCAGTGTGGTCAAACTAACACCAGATCACACGGGGACAGGCGGTCAGTGTGGTCAAACTAACACCAGGTCACCTCAGCTGACACGGGGACAGATAGTCAGTGTGGTCAAACTAACACCAGATCACACGGGGACAGGCGGTCAGTTTGGTCAAACTAACACCAGATCACTCGGGGACAGGCGGTCAGTATGGTCAAACTAACACCAGATCACTCGGGGACAGGCGGTCAGTGTGGTCAAACTAACACCAGAGCACCTCAGCTGACACGGGGACAGATGGTCAGTGTGGTCAAACTAACACCAGAACACACGGGGACAGACGGTCAGCGTGGTCAAACTAACACCAGATCACCTCAGCTGACACGGGGACAGGCGGTTAGTGTGGTCAAACTAACACCAGATCACACGGGGACAGGCGGTCAGTGTGGTCAAACTAACACCAGATCACACGGGGACAGACGGTCAGTATGGTCAAACTAACACCAGATCACACGGGGACAGGCGGTCAGTGTGGTCAAACTAACACCAGATCACCTCAGCTGACACGGGGACATGCGGTCAGTGTGGTCAAACTAACACCAGATCACACGGGGACAGACGGTCAGTGTGGTCAAACTAACACCAGATCACCTCAGCTGACACGGGGACATGCGGTCAGTGTGGTCAAACTAACACCAGATCACACGGGGACAGACGGTCAGTGTGGTCAAACTAACACCAGATCACACGGGGACAGACGGTCCGTATGGTCAAACTAACACCAGATCACACGGGGACAGGCGGTCAGTGTGGTCAAACTAACACCAGATCACTCGGGGACAGGCGGTCAGTCTGGTCAAACTAACACCAGATCACACGGGGACAGGCGGTCAGTGTGGTCAAACTAACACCAGATCACACGGGGACAGGCGGTCAGTGTGGTCAAACTAACACCAGATCACACGGGGACAGGCGGTCAGTGTGGTCAAACTAACACCAGATCGCCTCCGCTGACACGGGGACAGGCGGTCAGTGTGGTCAAACTAACACCAGATCACTCAGGGACAGGCGGTCAGTATGGTCAAACTAACACCAGGTCACACGGGGACAGGCGGTCATGTGGTCAAACTAACACCAGATCACTCGGGGACAGGCGGTCAGTATGGTCAAACTAACACCA
>NW_027309283.1:25000-32500 GCF_047496885.1 Scyliorhinus torazame | reverse complement strand
GACGCACACGAACACAAGACAACCGAAGCGTGCCGTCGCAAGGGTGCGACATGAACGGTGGGGCGGGTGCCGGGCGGCGGGGGGTGCGTGTGCAGCAACAAGGGTGGTGAACACGATCGTTGGTGGTCAAGCTGTCAAGACCCTCGGGCCACACCGGCTCGGAGTCGCCGGTCGTCGGCGCAGCGTGTGTCCGACGGGGGGTACACGGCTTCCCTCCCGACAGGGAATCAGGCACCGGGTTCAGCTACAAAATACGGTGCGACCGGCTCGCGCCGTCCAGGCGGAAGAGGCACGCCACACGCACGGGAGCAGTGTGCGACCCTTTTAGTTCTTCCTTTCGTTGCCAGAGAACGTGTGTTCGGCCACAGGAACGGGGACACAGTGCTAGGAAAAGCCGACACTGAGGACTCGGAGCCTGCCCGTTCCAGGGCTCGAGATATTGCCACTGCGATCTGCTCGACAGAGAGAGAGCAAACGCACGCCTCGGCCTCACAAGGGCTGCGAGAATTCTCGGTCGATGTCCGTCTGTGACTCGGGGCGGCGGGGGAACCCACACAGCACGGGGAGGGTCAACCGCTCAGCCTGAACACCAGCCCACAATAGCGCTGGCCCGCCGAGGGCCCTCCCACGTCGGACACGACTCGCCTGATCGTTCGAGAGGTAGGTGCCGAGAGGTACGCCGCCGTGTGCGGAAGGAAGCAACAACGACTGGCCGCCACGGGCGTGACCTCTCGCGCCCGAGAATCTGCTCTCGGCCAAGGCTTTCGGCGCTCGCACGACACTTGCAACCAGCCGGCGTGCGGCGCCTGACTTCAATCAGGTTTCTGGGAACGCCCCGACATGTGCCTCTGTGCAACCCGTTAACCGTGACACATGCGACTGCAACCCAAGGGAACCAGGCACGGGAACGCCGCCGCCCCGCGTCGCCTGAAAACAGACTTGGGCACCCTGGCCTCCAGGTGTGCCCGAAAACAAGACAAGAGGTGCCCAGTCACAAAGGCTAAACCTCGACAGACATTTTATAATGTGTCTTCTACCATATATGTCTGTCTCTTCTTGAATTATTGTACAAGGATATATATATATATAATTGTGTCTTTGTTTTCTCGCCATTAAAAACTTTGTAAGTGTTTCTCTCTCGCCACAGAAAAAACACTTTGTCTGTTTTTTTTACAAGTATGTTTCTCACACAAGAGTTCACAGAAACACATTGTTTGTATCAGAGTTACCGCCGGCTCGGACTCTGACCGATTTTTAGGCCGGCAAATGAGTTCGAAAAGTCCGTCAAAATTGTTGCTAAAACCCCTTGAGGACTTCCGAGTGCTCATTGGTAAGGCCTTCGATTTGAAATCGGGACCGTACCTCAAAGTAGCACTTTCCTGGGTACTTTCAAAGTGCTACCGCTGCCAGAAAATGTTCTAAAAATCGTGTTCCCGAAAATCTCCGGGCACCCCGCCAACCCCTCGTGACGCCAAATGCAAATGGCAAATCGGCGGGAGGTCGCCCGGTAGTCCATCCGAGGAAGGCGCTCCAAATCCCCGCAAATCGACTTTTTCAAAACCTCATCGGCACTACCGAGGGCAAGTGGTTAACCAGCTGTCCGAGACACTCGACCACAAATGCAAGTGGCAGCTCGGCGGGACCAATCCACTCCACCTTAGCGGGAACACCCCCACTGTGTCCCCGGTACCACGGCTGGACACGACCTCATACACTTCCGAGGGCAAGTGATTAACTAACGGTAGGGTGCACTTTTCATATATGCACGTGCCCCATCGGCGGGACCAATCCACTCCTCCGTTCCGCTCTCCTGCAACCTTGGCCCCGGTAAAGCGGCGGCACAGGACCTCATAGACCTCCTGGAAGTCGCCAGAGGCTAAGTCCGACTGGTTTATGACTTGCCACTGCCTGGACCTGCCCCCACAGGCTAAGTCCGACTGGTTTATGACTTGCCACTGTCTCCACCTCCCTCCACAGGCTAAGTCCGACTGGTTTATGACTTGCCACTGTCTCCACCAGCCTCCACAGGCTAAGTCCGACTGGTTTATGATTTGCCACTGTCTCCACTGGTTCATGACTTGCCACTGCCTGGACCTGCCCCCACAGGCTAAGTCCGACTGGTTTATGACTTGCCACTGTCTCCACCTTCCCTCCACAGGCTAAGTGCGACTGGTTTATGACTTGCCACTGTCTCCACCAGCCTCCACAGGCTAAGTCCGACTGGTTTATGATTTGCCACTGTCTCCACTGGTTCATGACTTGCCACTGCCTGGACCTGCCTCCACAGGCTAAGTCCGACTGGTTTATGACTTGCCACTGTCTCCACCAGCCTCCACAGGACAAGTCCGACTGGTTTATGATTTGCCACTGTCTCCACTGGTTCATGACTTGCCACTGCCTGGAACTGCCTCCACAGGCTAAGTCCGACTGGTTTATGACTTGCCACTGTCTCCACCAGCCTCCACAGGCTAAGTCCGACTGGTTTATGATTTGCCACTGTCTCCACTGGTTCATGACTTGCCACTGCCTGGCCCTGCCTCCACAGGCTGAGTCCGACTGGTTTATGATTTGCCACTGGTTCATGACTTGCCACTGCCTGGACCTGCCTCCACAGGCTGAGTCCGACTGGTTTATGATTTCCCACTGGTTCATGACTTGCCACTGCCTGGACCTGCCTCCACAGGCTGAGTCCGACTGGTTTATGATTTGCCACTGGTTCATGACTTGCCACTGCCTGGCCCTGCCTCCACAGGCTGAGTCCGACTGGTTTATGATTTGCCACTGGTTCATGACTTGCCACTGCCTGGACCTGCCTCCACAGGCTGAGTCCGACTGGTTTATGATTTGCCACTGGTTCATGACTTGCCACTGCCTGGACCTGCCTCCACAGGCTTAAGTCCGACTGGTTTATGACTTGCCACTGTCTCCACTGGTTCATGACTTGCCACTGCCTGGCCCTGCCTCCACAGGCTGAGTCCGACTGGTTTATGATTTCCCACTGGTTCATGACTTGCCACTGCCTGGACCTGCCTCCACAGGCTGAGTCCGACTGGTTTATGATTTCCCACTGGTTCATGACTTGCCACTGCCTGGACCTGCCTCCACAGGCTGAGTCCGACTGGTTTATGATTTGCCACTGGTTCATGACTTGCCACTGCCTGGCCCTGCCTCCACAGGCTGAGTCCGACTGGTTTATGATTTGCCACTGGTTCATGACTTGCCACTGCCTGGACCTGCCTCCACAGGCTGAGTCCGACTGGTTTATGATTTGCCACTGGTTCATGACTTGCCACTGCCTGGCCCTGCCTCCACAGGCTGAGTCCGACTGGTTTATGATTTGCCACTGGTTCATGACTTGCCACTGTCTCCACCAGCCTCCACAGGCTAAGTCCGACTGGTTTATGATTTGCCACTGTCTCCACCAGCCTCCACTGGTTCATGACTTGCCACCGACTCGGCCAGCCTCCCCAGGCGAAGCGCGGGCGTTTGGTGACAATTCCAAGGCAGACCAAGGCAAACACGGCCCCTTGCGCGGCGGGGAGCCGTGCCCGGCCTCGGCGGGGCGTCGGGCCGCCGTTTGGAGCGCCGGCCGAAAACCCGAAAAAAGGGCGAAAATCGGAAAGAATTCGCGCCCGATCGGGCCGAGCGGCCGGCGGGGCGGCAGCCCGGGTCGGTCTCCGCAGACCTGGAGGCTCGAGGGGACCTTTCCGACCAAAGTCCATTTCTCGATTTTCCACCTCCTACCAATCTGCAGGTACCCCGCCAACCCCTCGGGACGCCAAACGCAAATGGCAAATCGGCGGGAGGGCGCCCGGTAGTCCATCCGAGGAAGGCGCTCCAAGTCCCCGCAGATCGGCTTTTTCAAAACCTCATCGGCACTACCGAGGGCAAGTGGTTAACCAGCTGTCCGAGACACTCGACCACAAATGCAAGTGGCAGCTCGGCGGGACCAATCCGCTCCCTTTAGCGGGAACACCCCCACTGTGTCCCCGGTACCACGGCTGGACACGACCTCATACACTTCCGAGGGCAAGTGATTAACTAACGGTAGGGTGCACTTTTCATATATGCACGTGCCCCATCGGCGGGACCAATCCACTCCTCCGTTCCGCTCTCCTGCAACCTTGGCCCCGGTAAAGCGGCGGCACAGGACCTCATAGACCTCCTGGAAGTCGCCAGAGGCTAAGTCCGACTGGTTTATGACTTGCCACTGCCTGGCCCTGCCTCCACAGGCTAAGTCCGACTGGTTTATGATTTGCCACTGGTTCATGACTTGCCACTGCCTGGCCCTGCCTCCACAGGCTGAGTCCGACTGGTTTATGACTTGCCACTGCCTGGACCTGCCTCCACAGGCTAAGTCCGACTGGTTTATGACTTGCCGCTGCCTGGACCAGCCTCCACAGGCTAAGTCCGACTGGTTTATGACTTGCCACAGTCTCCGCCAGACTCCACTGGTTCATGACTTGCCACCGCCTCGACCAGCCTCCCCAGGCTAAGTCCGAGCGTTGCGGTGGCCATGCCAGTGCCGACGAGGTCTGATCCGGTCCCTCGCGCTCCGGGGAGCCGTGCCCGGCCTCGGCGGGGCGTCGGGCCGCCGTTTGGAGCGCCGGCCGAAAACCCGAAAAAAGGGCGAAAATCGGAAGAAATTCGCGCCCGATCGGGCCGAGCGGCCGGCGGGGCGGCAGCCCGGGTCGGTCTCCGCAGACCTGGAGGCTCGAGGGGACCTTTCCGACCAAAGTCCATTTCTCGATTTTCCACCTCCTACCAATCTGCAGGTACCCCGCCAACCCCTCGTGACGCCAAACGCAAGTGGCAGACCAGCGGGACGGACCACCGGTAGTCATGCCGGGAATGAGGTCTCGGCGTCGGCATAAGGTGGGTGGATCGGACCCCATCCGGCCTACGGTTCTTTTTCAAAACGGCGCCCCCGGCCCCCGCCGGCGGCGGCCTTGGCGGCCGGGTGGGCGCCCCTCCTCGAATCGCCACCCTGCCCCGGGGTGAGCCGCTTCGCCGCCGCCCGGCGCCGTCAACAACCTTGTCCTGGTTTATGACTTGTCACCGCCGCTGGTTTATGACTTGTCACCGCCGCTGGTTTATGACTTGTCACCGCCGCTGGTTTATGACTTGTCAGCACCGGCGGACGGCCTCTCGCCGCCCTTTGGACGCCCCGGCGGCGGACCGTGACCCCCCACGGCTGGCCCGCGCGGGGCCCGCCACCCGCCCAAGGGGCGCCCCCTGCCGTTCGCCCACCTAACGCACGGCTGGAACAGCACCAAGCCCCGCAGCCGGCCAACGGCGGCACACACTGACCGCAGCCCACCGGAGGCACGTCGGGCCGTGGCCGTACCCCGCCCGACAGCGCCCCCTGCGGGCCACGGACCAGGCGGACGTTGGGACGAGACGATCCCCGGCCGAGGCGCTCTCTGAGCCCGCCAGGGACCGGTGCACCGCCGGCGGACGCTGCACCCGGTACACGAGCGCCCTCTGCCCGCCGGGGACCGGTGCACCGCCGGGGGAGTCTGCACCGGGCCCAGGAGCTCCCTCTGCCCGCCAGGAACCGGGGGGACCGCCGGCGGAGGCTGCACCGGGCCCAGCAGGTCACTCTGCCCGCCAGGGACCGGGGGGACCGCCGGCGGAGGCTGAGCCCGGCCCAGGAGCTCCCTCTGCCCGCCAGGAACCGGGGGGACCGCCGGCGGAGGCTGAACCCGGCCCAGGAGGTCACTCTGCCCGCCAGGGACCGGGGGGACCGCCGGCGGAGGCTGCACCGGGCCCACGAGCTCCCTCTGCCCGCCAGGGACCGGGGGGACCGCCGCCGGAGGCTGCACCCGGCCCAGGAGCTCCCTCTGCCCGCCAGGGACCGGGGGGACCGCCGGCGGAGGCTGCACCCGGCCCAGGAGGTCCCTCTGCCCGCCAGGGACCGGGCGGACCGCCGGCGGAGGCTGCACCGGGCCCAGGAGCTCCCTCTGCCCGCCAGGGGCCGGGGGGACCGCCGCCGGAGGCTGCACCGGGCCCAGGAGCTCCCTCTGCCCGCCAGGGACCGGGGGGACCGCCGGCGGAGGCTGCACCGGGCCCAGGAGCTCCCTCTGCCCGCCAGTGACCGGGGGGACCGCCGCCGGAGGCTGCACCCGGCCCAGTAGCTCCCTCTGCCCGCCAGGGACCGGGGGGTCCTCCGGCGGAGGCTGCACCCGGCCCAGGAGGTCCCTCTGCCCGCCAGGGACCGGGGGGACCGCCGGCGGAGGCGGCACCGGGCCCAGGAGCTCCCTCTGCCCGCCAGGGACCGGGGGGACCGCCGCCGGAGGCTGCACCCGGCCCAGGAGCTCCCTCTGCCCGCCAGGGACCGGGGGGTCCGCCGGCGGAGGCTGCACCCGGCCCAGGAGGTCCCTCTGCCCGCCAGGGACAGGGTGTAACGCCGGCGGAGGCTGCCTCCGGCCCAGGAGGTCCGTCTGCCCGCCAGGGACCGGGGGGACCGCCGAGGAGTCTCTGCCCGTCCCAGATACTCCCTATCCCTACCCCTAACCGTATCCCTAACCCTATCGCCTAACCCTAACCCTATCCCTAACCCTAACCCTAACCCTATCCCTAACTCTAACCCCATCGCCTAACCCTAACCCTATCCCTAACCCTATCCCTAACCCTAACCCTATCCCTAACCCTAACCCTATCCCTAACCCTAACCCTATCCCTAACGCTAACCCTAACCCTATCCCTAACCCTAACCCTAACCCTAACCCTATCCCTAACCCTAACCCTAACCCTATCCCTAACCCTATCGCCTAACCCTAACCCTATCCCTAACCCTATCGCCTAACCCTAACCCTAACCCTAACCCTATCCCTAACCCTAACCCTATCCCCTAACCCTAAACCTATCCCTAACCCTAACCCTAACCCTAGCTCTAACCCCATCGCCTAACCCTAACCCTATCCCTAACCCTAACCCTATCCCTAACCCTAACCCTAACCCTAACCCTAACCCTATCGCCTAACCCTATCCCTAACCCTAACCCTATCCCTAACCCTAACCCTAACCCTATCCCTAACCCTAACCCTATCCCTAACCCTAACCCTATCGCCTAACCCTAACCCTATCCCTAACCCTAACCCTATCGCCTAACCCTAACCCTATCCCTAACCCTAACCCTATCGCCTAACCCTAACCCTATCCCTAACCCTAACCCTATCCCTAACCCTAACCCTAACCCTATCCCTAACCCTAACCCTAACCCTATCCCTAACCCTAACCCTAACCCTATCCCTAACCCTATCGCCTAACCCTATCCCTAACCCTAACCCTATCCCTAACCCTATCGCCTAACCCTAAACCGAACCCCAACCGCAACCCCCAACACCAAAAGGCACCGGGCCGTAAGCCTGCACCCGCACCGGCAGTGCCCTAGCCCCCTCGGGGAAGAAGGGACTCCGTCTCCACACCGCACCCGCCCCAGCTGCGCTCTCTCCCCGCCACCGCCGAAGGCACACGATTTGAACCGCTCCTCCCGTC
>NW_027309283.1:5000-12500 GCF_047496885.1 Scyliorhinus torazame | reverse complement strand
CAGCACGGGGAGGGTCAACCGCTCAGCCTGAACACCAGCCCACAATAGCGCTGGCCCGCCGAGGGCCCTCCCACGTCGGACACGACTCGCCTGATCGTTCGAGAGGTAGGTGCCGAGAGGTACGCCGCCGTGTGCGGAAGGAAGCAACAACGACTGGCCGCCACGGGCGTGACCTCTCGCGCCCGAGAATCTGCTCTCGGCCAAGGCTTTCGGCGCTCGCACGACACTTGCAACCAGCCGGCGTGCGGCGCCTGACTTCAATCAGGTTTCTGGGAACGCCCCGACATGTGCCTCTGTGCAACCCGTTAACCGTGACACATGCGACTGCAACCCAAGGGAACCAGGCACGGGAACGCCGCCGCCCCGCGTCGCCTGAAAACAGACTTGGGCACCCTGGCCTCCAGGTGTGCCCGAAAACAAGACAAGAGGTGCCCAGTCACAAAGGCTAAACCTCGACAGACATTTTATAATGTGTCTTCTACCATATATGTCTGTCTCTTCTTGAATTATTGTACAAGGATATATATATATATAATTGTGTCTTTGTTTTCTCGCCATTAAAAACTTTGTAAGTGTTTCTCTCTCGCCACAGAAAAAACACTTTGTCTGTTTTTTTTACAAGTATGTTTCTCACACAAGAGTTCACAGAAACACATTGTTTGTATCAGAGTTACCGCCGGCTCGGACTCTGACCGATTTTTAGGCCGGCAAATGAGTTCGAAAAGTCCGTCAAAATTGTTGCTAAAACCCCTTGAGGACTTCCGAGTGCTCATTGGTAAGGCCTTCGATTTGAAATCGGGACCGTACCTCAAAGTAGCACTTTCCTGGGTACTTTCAAAGTGCTACCGCTGCCAGAAAATGTTCTAAAAATCGTGTTCCCGAAAATCTCCGGGCACCCCGCCAACCCCTCGTGACGCCAAATGCAAATGGCAAATCGGCGGGAGGTCGCCCGGTAGTCCATCCGAGGAAGGCGCTCCAAATCCCCGCAAATCGACTTTTTCAAAACCTCATCGGCACTACCGAGGGCAAGTGGTTAACCAGCTGTCCGAGACACTCGACCACAAATGCAAGTGGCAGCTCGGCGGGACCAATCCACTCCACCTTAGCGGGAACACCCCCACTGTGTCCCCGGTACCACGGCTGGACACGACCTCATACACTTCCGAGGGCAAGTGATTAACTAACGGTAGGGTGCACTTTTCATATATGCACGTGCCCCATCGGCGGGACCAATCCACTCCTCCGTTCCGCTCTCCTGCAACCTTGGCCCCGGTAAAGCGGCGGCACAGGACCTCATAGACCTCCTGGAAGTCGCCAGAGGCTAAGTCCGACTGGTTTATGACTTGCCACTGCCTGGACCTGCCCCCACAGGCTAAGTCCGACTGGTTTATGACTTGCCACTGTCTCCACCTCCCTCCACAGGCTAAGTCCGACTGGTTTATGACTTGCCACTGTCTCCACCAGCCTCCACAGGCTAAGTCCGACTGGTTTATGATTTGCCACTGTCTCCACTGGTTCATGACTTGCCACTGCCTGGACCTGCCCCCACAGGCTAAGTCCGACTGGTTTATGACTTGCCACTGTCTCCACCTTCCCTCCACAGGCTAAGTGCGACTGGTTTATGACTTGCCACTGTCTCCACCAGCCTCCACAGGCTAAGTCCGACTGGTTTATGATTTGCCACTGTCTCCACTGGTTCATGACTTGCCACTGCCTGGACCTGCCTCCACAGGCTAAGTCCGACTGGTTTATGACTTGCCACTGTCTCCACCAGCCTCCACAGGACAAGTCCGACTGGTTTATGATTTGCCACTGTCTCCACTGGTTCATGACTTGCCACTGCCTGGAACTGCCTCCACAGGCTAAGTCCGACTGGTTTATGACTTGCCACTGTCTCCACCAGCCTCCACAGGCTAAGTCCGACTGGTTTATGATTTGCCACTGTCTCCACTGGTTCATGACTTGCCACTGCCTGGCCCTGCCTCCACAGGCTGAGTCCGACTGGTTTATGATTTGCCACTGGTTCATGACTTGCCACTGCCTGGACCTGCCTCCACAGGCTGAGTCCGACTGGTTTATGATTTCCCACTGGTTCATGACTTGCCACTGCCTGGACCTGCCTCCACAGGCTGAGTCCGACTGGTTTATGATTTGCCACTGGTTCATGACTTGCCACTGCCTGGCCCTGCCTCCACAGGCTGAGTCCGACTGGTTTATGATTTGCCACTGGTTCATGACTTGCCACTGCCTGGACCTGCCTCCACAGGCTGAGTCCGACTGGTTTATGATTTGCCACTGGTTCATGACTTGCCACTGCCTGGACCTGCCTCCACAGGCTTAAGTCCGACTGGTTTATGACTTGCCACTGTCTCCACTGGTTCATGACTTGCCACTGCCTGGCCCTGCCTCCACAGGCTGAGTCCGACTGGTTTATGATTTCCCACTGGTTCATGACTTGCCACTGCCTGGACCTGCCTCCACAGGCTGAGTCCGACTGGTTTATGATTTCCCACTGGTTCATGACTTGCCACTGCCTGGACCTGCCTCCACAGGCTGAGTCCGACTGGTTTATGATTTGCCACTGGTTCATGACTTGCCACTGCCTGGCCCTGCCTCCACAGGCTGAGTCCGACTGGTTTATGATTTGCCACTGGTTCATGACTTGCCACTGCCTGGACCTGCCTCCACAGGCTGAGTCCGACTGGTTTATGATTTGCCACTGGTTCATGACTTGCCACTGCCTGGCCCTGCCTCCACAGGCTGAGTCCGACTGGTTTATGATTTGCCACTGGTTCATGACTTGCCACTGTCTCCACCAGCCTCCACAGGCTAAGTCCGACTGGTTTATGATTTGCCACTGTCTCCACCAGCCTCCACTGGTTCATGACTTGCCACCGACTCGGCCAGCCTCCCCAGGCGAAGCGCGGGCGTTTGGTGACAATTCCAAGGCAGACCAAGGCAAACACGGCCCCTTGCGCGGCGGGGAGCCGTGCCCGGCCTCGGCGGGGCGTCGGGCCGCCGTTTGGAGCGCCGGCCGAAAACCCGAAAAAAGGGCGAAAATCGGAAAGAATTCGCGCCCGATCGGGCCGAGCGGCCGGCGGGGCGGCAGCCCGGGTCGGTCTCCGCAGACCTGGAGGCTCGAGGGGACCTTTCCGACCAAAGTCCATTTCTCGATTTTCCACCTCCTACCAATCTGCAGGTACCCCGCCAACCCCTCGGGACGCCAAACGCAAATGGCAAATCGGCGGGAGGGCGCCCGGTAGTCCATCCGAGGAAGGCGCTCCAAGTCCCCGCAGATCGGCTTTTTCAAAACCTCATCGGCACTACCGAGGGCAAGTGGTTAACCAGCTGTCCGAGACACTCGACCACAAATGCAAGTGGCAGCTCGGCGGGACCAATCCGCTCCCTTTAGCGGGAACACCCCCACTGTGTCCCCGGTACCACGGCTGGACACGACCTCATACACTTCCGAGGGCAAGTGATTAACTAACGGTAGGGTGCACTTTTCATATATGCACGTGCCCCATCGGCGGGACCAATCCACTCCTCCGTTCCGCTCTCCTGCAACCTTGGCCCCGGTAAAGCGGCGGCACAGGACCTCATAGACCTCCTGGAAGTCGCCAGAGGCTAAGTCCGACTGGTTTATGACTTGCCACTGCCTGGCCCTGCCTCCACAGGCTAAGTCCGACTGGTTTATGATTTGCCACTGGTTCATGACTTGCCACTGCCTGGCCCTGCCTCCACAGGCTGAGTCCGACTGGTTTATGACTTGCCACTGCCTGGACCTGCCTCCACAGGCTAAGTCCGACTGGTTTATGACTTGCCGCTGCCTGGACCAGCCTCCACAGGCTAAGTCCGACTGGTTTATGACTTGCCACAGTCTCCGCCAGACTCCACTGGTTCATGACTTGCCACCGCCTCGACCAGCCTCCCCAGGCTAAGTCCGAGCGTTGCGGTGGCCATGCCAGTGCCGACGAGGTCTGATCCGGTCCCTCGCGCTCCGGGGAGCCGTGCCCGGCCTCGGCGGGGCGTCGGGCCGCCGTTTGGAGCGCCGGCCGAAAACCCGAAAAAAGGGCGAAAATCGGAAGAAATTCGCGCCCGATCGGGCCGAGCGGCCGGCGGGGCGGCAGCCCGGGTCGGTCTCCGCAGACCTGGAGGCTCGAGGGGACCTTTCCGACCAAAGTCCATTTCTCGATTTTCCACCTCCTACCAATCTGCAGGTACCCCGCCAACCCCTCGTGACGCCAAACGCAAGTGGCAGACCAGCGGGACGGACCACCGGTAGTCATGCCGGGAATGAGGTCTCGGCGTCGGCATAAGGTGGGTGGATCGGACCCCATCCGGCCTACGGTTCTTTTTCAAAACGGCGCCCCCGGCCCCCGCCGGCGGCGGCCTTGGCGGCCGGGTGGGCGCCCCTCCTCGAATCGCCACCCTGCCCCGGGGTGAGCCGCTTCGCCGCCGCCCGGCGCCGTCAACAACCTTGTCCTGGTTTATGACTTGTCACCGCCGCTGGTTTATGACTTGTCACCGCCGCTGGTTTATGACTTGTCACCGCCGCTGGTTTATGACTTGTCAGCACCGGCGGACGGCCTCTCGCCGCCCTTTGGACGCCCCGGCGGCGGACCGTGACCCCCCACGGCTGGCCCGCGCGGGGCCCGCCACCCGCCCAAGGGGCGCCCCCTGCCGTTCGCCCACCTAACGCACGGCTGGAACAGCACCAAGCCCCGCAGCCGGCCAACGGCGGCACACACTGACCGCAGCCCACCGGAGGCACGTCGGGCCGTGGCCGTACCCCGCCCGACAGCGCCCCCTGCGGGCCACGGACCAGGCGGACGTTGGGACGAGACGATCCCCGGCCGAGGCGCTCTCTGAGCCCGCCAGGGACCGGTGCACCGCCGGCGGACGCTGCACCCGGTACACGAGCGCCCTCTGCCCGCCGGGGACCGGTGCACCGCCGGGGGAGTCTGCACCGGGCCCAGGAGCTCCCTCTGCCCGCCAGGAACCGGGGGGACCGCCGGCGGAGGCTGCACCGGGCCCAGCAGGTCACTCTGCCCGCCAGGGACCGGGGGGACCGCCGGCGGAGGCTGAGCCCGGCCCAGGAGCTCCCTCTGCCCGCCAGGAACCGGGGGGACCGCCGGCGGAGGCTGAACCCGGCCCAGGAGGTCACTCTGCCCGCCAGGGACCGGGGGGACCGCCGGCGGAGGCTGCACCGGGCCCACGAGCTCCCTCTGCCCGCCAGGGACCGGGGGGACCGCCGCCGGAGGCTGCACCCGGCCCAGGAGCTCCCTCTGCCCGCCAGGGACCGGGGGGACCGCCGGCGGAGGCTGCACCCGGCCCAGGAGGTCCCTCTGCCCGCCAGGGACCGGGCGGACCGCCGGCGGAGGCTGCACCGGGCCCAGGAGCTCCCTCTGCCCGCCAGGGGCCGGGGGGACCGCCGCCGGAGGCTGCACCGGGCCCAGGAGCTCCCTCTGCCCGCCAGGGACCGGGGGGACCGCCGGCGGAGGCTGCACCGGGCCCAGGAGCTCCCTCTGCCCGCCAGTGACCGGGGGGACCGCCGCCGGAGGCTGCACCCGGCCCAGTAGCTCCCTCTGCCCGCCAGGGACCGGGGGGTCCTCCGGCGGAGGCTGCACCCGGCCCAGGAGGTCCCTCTGCCCGCCAGGGACCGGGGGGACCGCCGGCGGAGGCGGCACCGGGCCCAGGAGCTCCCTCTGCCCGCCAGGGACCGGGGGGACCGCCGCCGGAGGCTGCACCCGGCCCAGGAGCTCCCTCTGCCCGCCAGGGACCGGGGGGTCCGCCGGCGGAGGCTGCACCCGGCCCAGGAGGTCCCTCTGCCCGCCAGGGACAGGGTGTAACGCCGGCGGAGGCTGCCTCCGGCCCAGGAGGTCCGTCTGCCCGCCAGGGACCGGGGGGACCGCCGAGGAGTCTCTGCCCGTCCCAGATACTCCCTATCCCTACCCCTAACCGTATCCCTAACCCTATCGCCTAACCCTAACCCTATCCCTAACCCTAACCCTAACCCTATCCCTAACTCTAACCCCATCGCCTAACCCTAACCCTATCCCTAACCCTATCCCTAACCCTAACCCTATCCCTAACCCTAACCCTATCCCTAACCCTAACCCTATCCCTAACGCTAACCCTAACCCTATCCCTAACCCTAACCCTAACCCTAACCCTATCCCTAACCCTAACCCTAACCCTATCCCTAACCCTATCGCCTAACCCTAACCCTATCCCTAACCCTATCGCCTAACCCTAACCCTAACCCTAACCCTATCCCTAACCCTAACCCTATCCCCTAACCCTAAACCTATCCCTAACCCTAACCCTAACCCTAGCTCTAACCCCATCGCCTAACCCTAACCCTATCCCTAACCCTAACCCTATCCCTAACCCTAACCCTAACCCTAACCCTAACCCTATCGCCTAACCCTATCCCTAACCCTAACCCTATCCCTAACCCTAACCCTAACCCTATCCCTAACCCTAACCCTATCCCTAACCCTAACCCTATCGCCTAACCCTAACCCTATCCCTAACCCTAACCCTATCGCCTAACCCTAACCCTATCCCTAACCCTAACCCTATCGCCTAACCCTAACCCTATCCCTAACCCTAACCCTATCCCTAACCCTAACCCTAACCCTATCCCTAACCCTAACCCTAACCCTATCCCTAACCCTAACCCTAACCCTATCCCTAACCCTATCGCCTAACCCTATCCCTAACCCTAACCCTATCCCTAACCCTATCGCCTAACCCTAAACCGAACCCCAACCGCAACCCCCAACACCAAAAGGCACCGGGCCGTAAGCCTGCACCCGCACCGGCAGTGCCCTAGCCCCCTCGGGGAAGAAGGGACTCCGTCTCCACACCGCACCCGCCCCAGCTGCGCTCTCTCCCCGCCACCGCCGAAGGCACACGATTTGAACCGCTCCTCCCGTCCGGGGAAGCACACTCGGCAGCACGCCAACCTCCTTCCCAACGGGACCAGGACCGAAGGGCACACAGACCCTCCACCACCCCACCAACGTGACCCCAAGCCCGGGCACCCCCTTCAAATTCGCCCGCTGGGACGTGTATTAAGCCCGGCAACAGTTATTCAAGCAAAACCGCAGCCGCAAGTTGAAGTGACAACTCATTAACCAAAACAATATTGGGCAAGTCATAAACCACTTTCCACTCTGGACAAGTCATAAACCAGTTTCCTCTCTGGACAAGTCATAAACCAGTTGGACAAGTCATAAACCACTTTCCTCTTTGGACAAGTCATAAACCAGTTTCCTCTCTGGACAAGTCATAAACCACTTTCCACTCTGGACAAGTCATAAACCAGTTTCCTCTCTGGACAAGTCATAAACCAGTTGGACAAGTCATAAACCACTTTCCTCTTTGGACAAGTCATAAACCAGTTTCCTCTCTGGACAAGTCATAAACCAGTTGGACAAGTCATAAACCAGTTTCCACTCTGGACAAGTCATAAACCAGTTGGACAAGTCA
>NW_027309282.1:0-42896 GCF_047496885.1 Scyliorhinus torazame | reverse complement strand
AACTCTCTTGATAAGACAAAGCCCTCATCTCTGAGGTCAGTCTAGTCAACCTCCTCTGAACTGCCTCTAAAACCCCCACATCTTTCCTCAAATCAAGTGCCAGAACTGTGCAATACTCCAGGTGTAGTCTGACCAACATCTGGAATAGTGGTAATAACACTTCCTTACCTTGAAGCTCTGTGCCTTTAGCTATAAATATCAACATCGATTCCAGTCACTGAGGTCATTCCCGATCCAGTGGCTCCACTCGCTCTCTGGTTAATATCGGAGGCTGATCACCATTCATTCTTCACCACTCTAGAGAGTACAGGAGCAGAGTGTGGGGCAAATCTGATATAACAAGGAGCTGGTTACAGAACGGTGCCGTCTCCTTCAGCACGGCCTGGAGCCTGTCACCAGGCGGTGGATGGGCCTGTCAAATCTGATATAACAAGGAGCTGGTTACAGAACGGTGCCGTCTCCTTCAGCACGGCCTGGAGCCTGTCACCAGGCGGTGGTTGGGCCTGTCAAATCTGATATAACAAGGAGTTGGTCACAGAACGGTGTCATCTCCTTCAGCACGGCCTGGAGCCTGACACCAGGCTGTGGATGGCCTTGTCAAATCTGATATAACAAAGAGCTGGTTACAGAACGGTGTCACTTCCTTCAGCACGGCCTGGAGCCTGACACCAGGCTGTGGATGGTCCTGTCAAATCTGATTTAACAAGGAGCTGGTTACAGAACGGTGTCGCCTCCTTCAGCACGGCCTGGAGTCTGACACCAGGCTGTGGATGGTCCTGTCAAATCTGATATAACAAGGAGCTGGTTACAGAACGGTGTCGCCTCCTTCAGCAGGGCCTGGAGCCGGACACCAGGCTGTGGATGGTTCTGACAAATCTGATATAACAAGGTGCTGGTTACAGAACGGTGTCGCCTCCTTCAGCACGGCCTGGAGCCTGACACCAGGCTGTGGATGGGCCTGTCAAATCTGATATAACAAGGACCTGGTTACAGAAGGGTGTCGCCTCCTTCAGTACGGCCTGGAGCCTGACACCAGGCTGTGGATGGTCCTGTCAAATCTGATATAACAAGGAGCTGGTTACAGAACGGTGTCGCCTCCTTCAGTACGGCCTGGAGCCTGACACCAGTCTGTGGATGGTCCTGGCAAATCTGATACAACAAGGTGCTGGTTACAGAACGGTATCACCTCCTTCAGCACGGCCTGGAGCCTGACACCAGGCTGTGGATGCTCCTGTCAAATCTGATAGAACAAGGAGCTGGTTACAGAACGGTGTCGCATCCTTCAGCACAGCCTGGAGCCTGACACCAGACTGTGGATGGTCCTGTCAAATCTGATACAACAAGGAGCTGGTTACAGAACGGTGTCACCTCCTTCAGCATGGCCTGGAGCCTGACACCAGGCTGTGGATGGTCCTGTCAAATCTGATATAACAAGAGCTGGTTACAGAACGGTGTCACCTCCTTCAGCACGGCCTGGAGCCTGACACCAGCCTGTGGATGGTCCTGTCAAATGTGATGTAACAAGGATCTGGTTACAGAACGGTGTCACCTCCTTCAGCACGGCCTGGAGCCTGACACCAGGCTGTGGATGGTCCTGTCAAATCTGCTACAACAAGGAGCTGGTTACAGAACGGTGTCGCCTCCTTCAGCACGGCCTGGGGCCTGACACCAGGCTGTGGATGGTCCTGTCAAATCTGATACAACAAGGAGCTGGTTACAGAAAGGTGTCGCCTCCTTCAGCACGGCCTGGAGCCTGACACCAGGCTGTGGATGGTCCTGACAAATCTGATACAACAAGGAGCTGGTTACAGAACGGTGTCACCTCCTTCAGCACGGCCTGGAGCCTGACACCAGGCTGTGGAAGGTCCTGTCAAATCTGATATAACAAGGAGCTGGTTACAGAACGCTGTCACCTGCTTCAGCACGGCCTGGAGCCTGACACCAGGCTGTGCATGGTCCTGTCAAATCTGATACAACAAGGTGCTGGTTACAGAACGGTGTCGCCTCCTTCAGCAGGGCCTGGAGCCTGACACCAGGCTGTGGATGGTTCTGACAAATCTGATATAACAAGGTGCTGGTTACAGAACGGTGTCGCCTCCTTCAGCACGGCCTGGAGTCTGATACCAGGCTGTGGATGGTCCTGTCAAATCTGATATAACAAGGAGCTGGTTACAGAACGGTGTCGCCTCCTTCAGCACGGCCTGGAGCCTGACACCAGGCTGTGGATTATCCTGTCAAATCTGATATAACATGGAGCTGGTTACAGAACGGTGCCGCCTCCTTCAGCACGGCCTGGAGCCTGACACCAGGCTGTGGATGGTCCTGTCAAATCTGATATAACAAGGAGCTGGTTACAGAACGGTGTCGCCTCCTTCAGCACGGCCTGGAGCCTGACACCAGGCTGTGGATGGTCCTGTCAAATCAGATATAACAAGGAGCTGGTTACAGAATGGTGTCGCCTCCTTCAGTACGGCCTGGAGCCAGACACCAGGCTGTGGATGGTCCTGTCAAAACTGATACAACAAGGAGCTGGTTACAGAACGGTGTTGCCTCCTTCAGCACGGCCTGGAGCCTGACACCAGGCTGTGGATGGGCCTGTCAAATCTTATATAACAAGGACCTGGTTACAGAAGGGTGTCGCCTCCTTCAGTACGGCCTGGAGCCTGACACCAGGCTGTGGATGGTCCTGTCAAATCTGATATAACAAGGAGCTGGTTACAGAACGGTGTCGCCTATTTCAGCACGGCCTGGAGCCTGACACCAGGCTGTCGATGGTCCTGTCAAGTCTGACATAACAAGGAGCTGTTTACAGAACGGTGTCACCTCCTTCAGCACGGCCTGGAGCCTGACACCAGGCTCTGGATGGTCCTGTCAAGTCTGATATAACAAGAAGCTGGTTACAGAACGGTGTCACCTCCTTCAGCACGGTCTGGAGCCTGACACCAGGCTGTGGATGGGCCTGTCAAATCTGATATTTACAAGGTGCTTGTTGCAGAACAGTGACACCTCCTTCAGCACGGCCTGGAGCCTGACACCAGGCTGTGGATGGTCCTGTCAAACTGATATAACAAGGTGCTGGTTACAGAACGGTGTCGCCTCCTTCAGCACGGCCTGGAGCCTGACACCAGGCTGTGGATGGTCCTGTCAAATCTGATATAACAAGGAGCTGGTTACAGAACGGAGTCGCCTCCTTCAGCACGACCTCGAGCCTGACACCAGGCTGTGGATTGTCCTGTCAAATCTGATATAACAAGGAGCTGGTTACAGAACGGTGTCGCCTCCTTCAGCACGGCCTGGAGCCTGACACCAGGCTGTGGATGGTCCTGTCAAATCAGATATAACAAGGAGCTGGTTACAGAATGGTGTCGCCTCCTTCAGCACGGCCTGGAGCCTGACACCAGGCTGTGGATGGTCCTGTCAAATCTGATACAACAAGGTGCTGGTTACAGAACGGTGTCACCTCCTTCAGCACGGCCTGGAGCCTGACACCAGACTGTGAATGGTACTGTAAAATCTGATATAACAAGGAGCTGGTTACAGAACGGTGCACCTCCTTCAGCACGGCCTGTAGCCTGACACCAGGCTGTGGATGGTCCTGTCAAATCTGACAGAACAAGGAGCTGGTTACAGAACGGTGTCACCTCCTTCAGTACGGCCTGGAGCCTGACACCAGGCTGTGGATGGTCCTGACAAATCTGCTACAACAAGGAGCTGGTTACAGAACGGTGTCACCTCCCTCAGCACGGCCTGGAGCCTGACACCAGGCTGTGGATGGTCCTGTCAAATCTGATATAACAAGGAGCTGGTTACAGAACGCTGTCACCTCCTTCAGCACGGCCTGGAGCCTGACACCAGGCTGTGGATGGTCCTGTCAAATCTGATACAACAAGGTGCTGGTTACAGAACGTTGTCACCTTCTTCAGCACGGCCTGGAGCCTGACACCAGTCTGTGGATGGTCCTGTCAAATCTGATACAACAAGGTGCTGGTTACAGAACGGTATCACCTCCTTCAGCACGGCCTGGAGCCTGACACCAGGCTGTGGATGGTCCTGTCAAATCTGATAGAATAAGGAGCTGGTTACAGAACGGTGTCGCATCCTTCAGCACAGCCTGGAGCCTGACACCAGACTGTGGATGGTCCTGTTAAATCTGATACAACAAGGAGCTGGTTACAGAACGGTGTCACCTCCTTCAGCACGGCCTGGAGCCTGACACCAGGCTGTGGATGGTCCTGTCAAATCTGATATAACAAGGAGCTGGTTACAGAACGGTGTCGCCTCCTTCAGCACTGCCTGAGGCCTGACACCAGGCTGTGGATGGTCCTGTCAAATCTGATACAACAAGGAGCTGGTTACAGAAAGGTGTCGCCTCCTTCAGCACGGCCTGGAGCCTGACACCAGGCTGTGGATCGTCCTGACAAATCTGCTACAACAAGGAGCTGGTTACAGAACGGTGTCACCTCCTTCAGCACGGCCTGGAGCCTGACACCAGGCTGTGGATGGTCCTGTCAAATCTGATATAACAAGGAGCTGGTTACAGAACGCTGTCACCTCCTTCAGCACGGCCTGGAGCCTGACACCAGGCTGTGGATGGTCCTGTCAAATCTGATACAACAAGGTGCTGGTTACAGAATGGTGTCACCTCCTTCAGCACGGCCTGGAGCCTGACACCAGGCTGTGGATGGTCCTGTCAAATGTGATGTAACAAGGATCTGGTTACAGAACGGTGTCACCTCCTTGAGCACGGCCTGGAGCCTGACACCAGTCTGTGGATGGTCCTGTCAAATCTGTTACAACAAGTAGCTGGTTACAGAACGGTGTCGCCTCCTTCAGCACGGCCTGGGGCCTGACACCAGGCTGTGGATGGTCCTGTCAAATCTGATACAACAAGGAGCTGGTTACAGAAAGGTGTCGCCTCCTTCAGCACGGCCTGGAGCCTGACACCAGAATGTGAATGGTACTGTAAAATCTGATATAACAAGGAGCTGGTTACAGAACGGTGCACCTCCTTCAGCACGGCCTGGAGCCTGACACCAGGCTCTGGATGGTCCTGTCAAATCTGATAGAACAAGGAGCTGGTTACAGAACGGTGTCACCTCCTTCAGTACGGCCTGGAGCCTGACACCAGGCTGTGGATGGTCCTGACAAATCTGCTACAACAAGGAGCTGGTTACCGAACGGTGTCACCTCCTTCAGCACGGCCTGGAGCCTGACACCAGGCGGTGGATGGTCCTGTCAAATGTGATATAACAAGGAGCTGGTTACAGAACGCTGTCACCTCCTTCAGAACGGCCTGGAGCCTGACACGAGGCTGTGGATGGTCCTGTCAAATCTGATACAACAAGGTGCTGGTTACAGAACGGTGTCACCTCCTTCAGCACGGCCTGGAGCCTGACACCAGGCTGTGGATGGTCCTGTCAAATCTGATATAAAAAGGTGCTGGTTACAGAACGGTGTCGCCTCCTTCAGCAGGGCCTGGAGCCTGAAACCAGGCTGTGGATGGTCCTGTCAAATCTGATAAAACAAGATGCTGGTTACAGAACGGTGTCACCTCCTTCAGCACGGCCTGGACCCTGACATCAGGCTGTGGATGGTCCTGTCAAACTGATATAACAAGATGCTGGTTACAGAACGGTGTCACCTCATTCAGCACGGCCTGGAGCCTGACACCAGGCTGTGGATGGTCCTGTCAAATCTGATACAACAAGGTGCTGGTTACAGAACGGTGTCACCTCTTTCAGCACGGCCTGGAGCCTGACACCAGACTGTGAATGGTACTGTAAAATCTGATATAACAAGGAGCTGGTTACAGAACGGTGCACCTCCTTCATCACGGCCTGGAGCCTGACACCAGGCTGTGGATGGTCCTGTCAAATCTGATAGAACAAGGAGCTGGTTACAGAACGGTGTCGCCTCCTTCAGCACTGCCTGAGGCCTGACACCAGGCTGTGGATGGTCCTGTCAAATCTGATACAACAAGGAGCTGGTTACAGAAAGGTGTCGCCTCCTTCAGCACGGCCTGGAGCCTGACACCAGGCTGTGGATGGTCCTGACAAATCTGCTACAACAAGGAGCTGGTTACAGAACGGTGTCACCTCCTTCAGCACGGCCTGGAGCCTGACACCAGGCTGTGGATGGTCCTGTCAAATCTGATATAACAAGGAGCTGGTTACAGAACGCTGTCACCTCCTTCAGCACGGCCTGGAGCCTGACACCAGGCTGTGGATCGTCCTGTCAAATCTGATACAACAAGGTGCTGGTTACAGAATGGTGTCACCTCCTTCAGCACGGCCTGGAGCCTGACACCAGGCTGTGGATGGTCCTGTCAAATCTGATACAACAAGGAGCTGGTTACAGAAAGGTGTCGCCTCCTTCAGCACGGCCTGGAGCCTGAGACCAGGCTGTGGATGGGCCTGTCAAATCTGATATTTACAAGGTGCTTGTTACAGAACAGTGACACCTCCTTCAGCACGGCCTGGAGCCTGACACCAGGCTGTGGATGGTCCTGTCAAACTGATATAACAAGGTGCTGGTTACAGAACGGTGTCGCCTCCTTCAGCACGGCCTGGAGCCTGACACCAGGCTGTGGATGGTCCTGTCAAATCTGATATAACAAGGAGCTGGTTACAGAACGGAGTCGCCTCCTTCAGCACGACCTCGAGCCTGACACCAGGCTGTGGATTGTCCTGTCAAATCTGATATAAAAAGGAGCTGGTTACAGAACGGTGTCGCCTCCTTCAGCACGGCCTGGAGCCTGACACCAGGCTGTGGATGGTCCTGTCAAATCAGATATAACAAGGAGCTGGTTACAGAATGGTGTCGCCTCCTTCAGCACGGCCTGGAGCCTGACACCAGGCTGTGGATGGTCCTGTCAAATCTAATACAACAAGGTGCTGGTTACAGAACGGTGTCACCTCCTTCAGCACGGCCTGGAGCCTGACACCAGACTGTGAATGGTACTGTAAAATCTGATATAACAAGGAGCTGGTTACAGAACGGTGCACCTCCTTCAGCACGGCCTGGAGCCTGACACCAGGCTGTGGATGGTCCTGTCAAATCTGACAGAACAAGGAGCTGGTTACAGAACGGTGTCACCTCCTTCAGTACGGCCTGGAGCCTGACACCAGGCTGTGGATGGTCCTGACAAATCTGCTACAACAAGGAGCTGGTTACAGAACGGTGTCACCTCCCTCAGCACGGCCTGGAGCCTGACACCAGGCTGTGTATGGTCCTGTCAAATCTGATATAACAAGGAGCTGGTTACAGAACGCTGTCACCTCCTTCAGCACGGCCTGGAGCCTGACACCAGGCTGTGGATGGTCCTGTCAAATCTGATACAACAAGGTGCTGGTTACAGAACGTTGTCACCTTCTTCAGCACGGCCTGGAGCCTGACACCAGTCTGTGGATGGTCCTGTCAAATCTGATACAACAAGGTGCTGGTTACAGAACGGTATCACCTCCTTCAGCACGGCCTGGAGCCTGACACCAGGCTGTGGATGGTCCTGTCAAATCTGATAGAATAAGGAGCTGGTTACAGAACGGTGTCGCATCCTTCAGCACAGCCTGGAGCCTGACACCAGACTGTGGATGGTCCTGTTAAATCTGATACAACAAGGAGCTGGTTACAGAACGGTGTCACCTCCTTCAGCACGGCCTGGAGCCTGACACCAGGCTGTGGATGGTCCTGTCAAATCTGATATAACAAGGAGCTGGTTACAGAACGGTGTCGCCTCCTTCAGCACTGCCTGAGGCCAGACACCAGGCTGTGGATGGTCCTGTCAAATCTGATACAACAAGGAGCTGGTTACAGAAAGGTGTCGCCTCCTTCAGCACGGCCTGGAGCCTGACACCAGGCTGTGGATCGTCCTGACAAATCTGCTACAACAAGGAGCTGGTTACAGAACGGTGTCACCTCCTTCAGCACGGCCTGGAGCCTGACACCAGGCTGTGGATGGTCCTGTCAAATCTGATATAACAAGGAGCTGGTTACAGAACGCTGTCACCTCCTTCAGCACGGCCTGGAGCCTGACACCAGGCTGTGGATGGTCCTGTCAAATCTGATACAACAAGGTGCTGGTTACAGAATGGTGTCACCTCCTTCAGCACGGCCTGGAGCCTGACACCAGGCTGTGGATGGTCCTGTCAAATGTGATGTAACAAGGATCTGGTTACAGAACGGTGTCACCTCCTTCAGCACGGCCTGGAGCCTGACACCAGTCTGTGGATGGTCCTGTCAAATCTGCTACAACAAGTAGCTGGTTACAGAACGGTTTCGCCTCCTTCAGCACGGCCTGGGGCCTGACACCAGGCTGTGGATGGTCCTGTCAAATCTGATACAACAAGGAGCTGGTTACAGAAAGGTGTCGCCTCCTTCAGCACGGCCTGGAGCCTGAGACCAGGCTGTGGATGGTCCTGTCAAATCTGATATAAAAAGGTGCTGGTTACAGAACGGTGTCGCCTCCTTCAGCAGGGACTGGAGCCTGAAACCAGGCTGAGGATGGTCATGTCAAATCTGATATAACAAGGTGCTGGTTACAGAACGGTGTCACCTCCTTCAGCACGGCCTGGACCCTGACATCAGGCTGTGGATGGTCCTGTCAAACTGATATAACAAGATGCTGGTTACAGAACGGTGTCACCTCATTCAGCACGGCCTGGAGCCTGACACCAGAGTGTGGATGGTCCTGTCAAATCTGATACAACAAGGTGCTGGTTACAGAACGGTGTCACCTCCTTCAGCACGGCCTGGAGCCTGACACCAGAATGTGAATGGTACTGTAAAATCTGATATAACAAGGAGCTGGTTACAGAACGGTGCACCTCCTTCAGCACGGCCTGGAGCCTGACACCAGGCTGTGGATGGTCCTGTCAAATCTGATAGAACAAGGAGCTGGTTACAGAACGGTGTCACCTCCTTCAGTACGGCCTGGAGCCTGACACCAGGCTGTGGATGGTCCTGACAAATCTGCTACAACAAGGAGCTGGTTACAGAACGGTGTCACCTCCTTCAGCACGGCCTGGAGCCTGACACCAGGCGGTGGATGGTCCTGTCAAATGTGATATAACAAGGAGCTGGTTACAGAACGCTGTCACCTCCTTCAGAACGGCCTGGAGCCTGACACCAGGCTGTGGATGGTCCTGTCAAATCTGATACAACAAGGTGCTGGTTACAGAACGGTGTCACCTCCTTCAGCACGGCCTGGAGCCTGACACCAGGCTGTGGATGGTCCTGTCAAATCTGATATAAAAAGGTGCTGGTTACAGAACGGTGTCGCCTCCTTCAGCAGGGCCTGGAGCCTGAAACCAGGCTGTGGATGGTCCTGTCAAATCTGATAAAACAAGATGCTGGTTACAGAACGGTGTCACCTCCTTCAGCACGGCCTGGACCCTGACATCAGGCTGTGGATGGTCCTGTCAAACTGATATAACAAGATGCTGGTTACAGAACGGTGTCACCTCATTCAGCACGGCCTGGAGCCTGACACCAGGCTGTGGATGGTCCTGCCAAATCTGATACAACAAGGTGCTGGTTACAGAACGGTGTCACCTCCTTCAGCACGGCCTGGAGCCTGACACCAGACTGTGAATGGTACTGTAAAATCTGATATAACAAGGAGCTGGTTACAGAACGGTGCACCTCCTTCATCACGGCCTGGAGCCTGACACCAGGCTGTGGATGGTCCTGTCAAATCTGATAGAACAAGGAGCTGGTTACAGAACGGTGTCGCCTCCTTCAGCACTGCCTGAGGCCTGACACCAGGCTGTGGATGGTTCTGTCAAATCTGATACAACAAGGAGCTGGTTACAGAAAGGTGTCGCCTCCTTCAGCACGGCCTGGAGCCTGACACCAGGCTGTGGATGGTCCTGACAAATCTGCTACAACAAGGAGCTGGTTACAGAACGGTGTCACCTCCTTCAGCACGGCCTGGAGCCTGACACCAGGCTGTGGATGGTCCTGTCAAATCTGATATAACAAGGAGCTGGTTACAGAACGCTGTCACCTCCTTCAGCACGGCCTGGAGCCTGACACCAGGCTGTGGATCGTCCTGTCAAATCTGATACAACAAGGTGCTGGTTACAGAATGGTGTCACCTCCTTCAGCACGGCCTGGAGCCTGACACCAGGCTGTGGATGGTCCTGTCAAATGTGATGTAACAAGGATCTGGTTACAGAACGGTGTCACCTCCTTCAGCACGGCCTGGAGCCTGACACCAGTCTGTGGATGGTCCTGTCAAATCTGCTACAACAAGTAGCTGGTTACAGAACGGTGTCGCCTCCTTCAGCACGGCCTGGGGCCTGACACCAGGCTGTGGATGGTCCTGTCAAATCTGATACAACAAGGAGCTGGTTTCAGAAAGGTGTCGCCTCCTTCAGCACGGCCTGGAGCCTGAGACCAGGCTGTGGATGGTCCTGTCAAATCTGATATAAAAAGGTGCTGGTTACAGAACGGTGTCGCCTCCTTCAGCAGGGACTGGAGCCTGAAACCAGGCTGAGGATGGTCCTGTCAAATCTGATATAACAAGGTGCTGGTTACAGAACGGTGTCACCTCCTTCAGCACGGCCTTGACCCTGACATCAGGCTGTGGATGGTCCTGTCAAACTGATATAACAAGATGCTGGTTACAGAACGGTGTCACCTCATTCAGCACGGCCTGGAGCCTGACACCAGGCTGTGGATGGTCCTGTCAAATCTGATACAACAAGGTGCTGGTTACAGAACGGTGTCACCTCCTTCAGCACGGCCTGGAGCCTGACACCAGAATGTGAATGGTACTGTAAAATCTGATATAACAAGGAGCTGGTTACAGAACGGTGCACCTCCTTCAGCACGGCCTGGAGCCTGACACCAGGCTGTGGATGGTCCTGTCAAATCTGATAGAACAAGGAGCTGGTTACAGAACGGTGTCACCTCCTTCAGTACGGATTGGAGCCTGACCCCAGGCTGTGGATGGTCCTGACAAATCTGCTACAACAAGGAGCTGGTTACAGAACGGTGTCACCTCCTTCAGCACGGCCTGGAGCCTGACACCAGGCTGTGGATGGTCCTGTCAAATGTGATATAACAAGGAGCTGGTTACAGAACGCTGTCACCTCCTTCAGAACGGCCTGGAGCCTGACACCAGGCTGTGGATGGTCCTGTCAAACCTGATACAACAAAGTGCTGGTTACAGAACGGTGTCACCTCCTTCAGCACGGCCTGGAGCCTGACACCAGGCTGTGGATGGTCCTGTCAAATCTGATATAAAAAGGTGCTGGTTACAGAACGGTGTCGCCTCCTTCAGCAGGGCCTGGAGCCTGAAACCAGGCTGTGGATGGTCCTATCAAATCTGATAAAACAAGATGCTGGTTACAGAACGGTGTCACCTCCTTCAGCACGGCCTGGACCCTGACATCAGGCTGTGGATGGTCCTGTCAAACTGATATAACAAGATGCTGGTTACAGAACGGTGTCACCTCATTCAGCACGGCCTGGAGCCTGACACCAGGCTGTGGATGGTCCTGTCAAATCTGATACAACAAGGTGCTGGTTACAGAACGGTGTCACCTCCTTCAGCACGGCCTGGAGCCTGACACCAGACTGTGAATGGTACTGTAAAATCTGATATAACAAGGAGCTGGTTACAGAACGGTGCACCTCCTTCATCACGGCCTGGAGCCTGACACCAGGCTGTGGATGGTCCTGTCAAATCTGATAGAACAAGGAGCTGGTTACAGAACGGTGTCACCTCCTTCAGTACGGCCTGGAGCCTGACACCAGGCTGTGGATGGTCCTGTCAAATCTGATACAACAAGGAGCTGGTTGCAGAACGGTGTCACCTCCTTCAGCACGGCCTGGAGCCTGACACCAGGCTGTGGATGGTCCTGTCAAATGTGATGTAACAAGCATCTGGTTACAGAACGGTGTCACCTCCTTCAGCACGGCCTGGAGCCTGACACCAGGCTGTGGGTGGTCCTGTCAAATCTGCTACAACAGGGAGCTGGTTACAGAACGGTGTCGCCTCCTTCAGCACAGCCTGGAGCCTGACACCAGACTGTGGATGGTCCTGTCAAATCTGATACAACAAGGAGCTGGTTACAGAACGGTGTCACCTCCTTCAGCACGGCCTGGAGCCTGACACCAGGCTGTGGATGGTCCTGTCAAATGTGATGTAACAAGGATCTGGTTACAGAACGGTGTCACCTCCTTCAGCACGGCCTGGAGCCTGACACCAGGCTGTGGATGGTCCAGTCAAATCTGATACAAGAAGGAGCTGGTTGCAGAAAGGTGTCGCCTCCTTCAGCACGGCCTAGAGCCTGACACCAGGCTGTGGATGGTCCTGTCAAATCTGATACAACAAGGAGCTGGTTACAGAACGGTGTCACCTCCTTCAGCACGGCCTGGAGCCTGACACCAGGCTGTGGGTGGTCCTGTCAAATCTGCTACAACAAGGAGCTGGTTACAGAACGGTGTCGCCTCCTTCAGCACGGCCTGGGGCCTGACACCAGGCTGTGGATGGTCCAGTCAAATCTGATACAAAAAGGAGCTGGTTACAGAAAGGTGTCGCCTCCTTCAGCACGGCCTGGAGCCTGACACCAGGCTGTGGATGGTCCTGTCAAATCTGATATAACAAGGTGCTGGTTACAGAACGGTGTCGCCTCCTTCAGCAGGGCCTGGAGCCTGAAACCAGGCTGCGGATGGTCCTGTCAAATCTGATATAACAAGGTGCTGGTAACAGAACGGTGTCACCTCCTTCAGCACGGCCTGGAGCCTGACATCAGGCTGTGGATGGTCCTGTCAAACTGATATAACAAGATGCTGGTTACAGAACGGTGTCACCTCATTCAGCACGGCCTGGAGCCTGACACCAGGCTGTGGATGGTCCTGTCAAATCTGATATAACAAGGTGCTGGTTACAGAGCGGTGTCCCCTCCTTCAGCACTGACTGGAGCCTGACACCAGGCTGTGTATGGTCCTGTCAAATCTGATATAACAAGGAGCTGGTTACAGAACGGTGTCGCCTCCGTCAGCACGGCCTGGAGCCTGACACCAGGCTGTGGATGGTCCTGTCAAATCTGATATAAAACGGAGCTGGTTACAGAACGGTGTCACCTCCTTCAGCACGGCCTGGAGCCTGACACCAGGCTGTGGATGGTCCTGTCAAATCTGATACAACAAGGTGCTGGTTACAGAACGGTGTCGCCTCCTTCAGCAGGGCCTGGAGCCTGAAACCAGGCTGCGGATGGTCCTGTCAAATCTGATATAACAAGGTGCTGGTTACAGAACGGTGTCACCTCCTTCAGCACGGCCTGGAGCCTGACATCAGGCTGTGGATGGTCCTGTCAAACTGATATAACAAGATGCTGGTTACAGAACGGTGTCACCTCATTCAGCACGGCCTGGAGCCTGACACCAGGCTGTGGATGGTCCTGTCAAATCTGATATAACAAGGTGCTGGTTACAGAACGGTGTCCCCTCCTTCAGCACTGACTGGAGCCTGACACCAGGCTGTGTATGGTCCTGTCAAATCTGATATAACAAGGAGCTGGTTACAGAACGGTGTCGCCTCCGTCAGCACGGCCTGGAGCCTGACACCAGGCTGTGGATGGTCCTGTCAAATCTGATATAAAACGGAGCTGGTTACAGAACGGTGTCACCTCCTTCAGCACGGCCTGGAGCCTGACACCAGGCTGTGGATGGTCCTGTCAAATCTGATACAACAAGGTGCTGGTTACAGAACGGTGTCACCTCCTTCAGCACGGCCTGGAGCCTCACACCAGGCTGTGGATGGTCCTGTCAAATCTGATACAACATGGTGCTGGTTACAGAACGGTGTCACCTCCTTCAGCACGGCCTGGAGCCTGACACCAGTCTGTGGATGGTCCTGTCAAATCTGATACAACAAGGTGCTGGTTACAGAACGGTGTCACCTCCTTCAGCACGGCCTGGAGCCTGACACCAGGCTGTGGATGGTCCTGTCAAATCTGATAGAACAAGGAGCTGGTTACAGAACGGTGTCGCCTCCTTCAGCACAGCCTGGAGCCTGACACCAGAGTGTGGATGGTCCTGTCAAATCTGATACAACAAGGTGCTGGTTACAGAACGGTGTCACCTCCTTCAGCACGGCCTGGAGCCTGACACCAGGCTGTGGATGGTCCTGTCAAATGTGATGTAACAAGGATCCGGTTACAGAACGGTGTCACCTCCTTCAGCACGGCCTGGAGCCTGACACCAGGCTGTGGGTGGTCCTGTCAAATCTGCTACAACAGGGAGCTGGTTACAGAACGGTGTCGCCTCCTTCAGCACGGCCTGGGGCCTGACACCAGGCTGTGGATGGTCCTGTCAAATCTGATACAACAAGGAGCTGGTTACAGAAAGGTGTCGCCTCCTTCAGCACGGCCTGGAGCCTGACACCAGTCTGTGGATGGTCCTGTCAAATCTGATACAACAAGGTGCTGGTTACAGAACGGTGTAACCTCCTTCAGCACGGCCTGGAGCCTGAAACCAGGCTGTGGATGGTCCTGTCAAATCTGATAGAACAAGGAGCTGGTTACAGAACGGTGTCGCCTCCTTCAGCACAGCCTGGAGCCTGACACCAGACTGTGGATGGTCCTGTCAAATCTGATACAACAAGGAGCTGGTTACAGAACGGTGTCACCTCCTTCAGCACGGCCTGGAGCCTGACACCAGGCTGTGGATGGTCCTGTCAAATGTGATGTAACAAGGATCTGGTTACAGAACGGTGTCACCTCCTTCAGCACGGCCTGGAGCCTGACACCAGGCTGTGGATGGTCCAGTCAAATCTGATACAACAAGGAGCTGGTTACAGAAAGGTGTCGCCTCCTTCAGCACGGCCTGGAGCCTGACACCAGGCTGTGGATGGTCCTGTCAAATCTGATACAACAAGGAGCTGGTTACAGAACGGTGTCACCTCCTTCAGCACGGCCTGGAGCCTGACACCAGGCTGTGGATGGTCCTGTCAAATCTGATATAACAAGGTGCTGGTTACAGAACGGTGTCGCCTCCTTCAGCAGGGCCTGGAGCCTGAAACCAGGCTGCGGATGGTCCTGTCAAATCTGATATAACAAGGTGCTGGTTACAGAACAGTGTCACCTCCTTCAGCACGGCCTGGAGCCTGACATCAGGCTGTGGATGGTCCTGTCAAACTGATATAACAAGATGCTGGTTACAGAACGGTGTCACCTCATTCAGCACGGCCTGGAGCCTGACACCAGGCTGTGGATGGTCCTGTCAAATCTGATATAACAAGGTGCTGGTTACAGAGCGGTGTCCCCTCCTTCAGCACTGACTGGAGCCTGACACCAGGCTGTGTATGGTCCTGTCAAATCTGATATAACAAGAAGCTGGTTACAGAACGGTGTCGCCTCCGTCAGCACGGCCTGGAGCCTGACACCAGGCTGTGGATGGTCCTGTCAAATCTGATATAAAACGGAGCTGGTTACAGAACGGTGTCACCTCCTTCAGCACGGCCTGGAGCCTGACACCAGGCTGTGGATGGTCCTGTCAAATCTGATACAACAAGGTGCTGGTTACAGAACGGTGTCGCCTCCTTCAGCAGGGCCTGGAGCCTGAAACCAGGCTGCGGATGGTCCTGTCAAATCTGATATAACAAGGTGCTGGTTACAGAACGGTGTCACCTCCTTCAGCACGGCCTGGAGCCTGACATCAGGCTGTGGATGGTCCTGTCAAACTGATATAACAAGATGCTGGTTACAGAACGGTGTCACCTCATTCAGCACGGCCTGGAGCCTGACACCAGGCTGTGGATGGTCCTGTCAAATCTGATATAACAAGGTGCTGGTTACAGAACGGTGTCCCCTCCTTCAGCACTGACTGGAGCCTGACACCAGGCTGTGTATGGTCCTGTCAAATCTGATATAACAAGGAGCTGGTTACAGAACGGTGTCGCCTCCGTCAGCACGGCCTGGAGCCTGACACCAGGCTGTGGATGGTCCTGTCAAATCTAATATAAAACGGAGCTGGTTACAGAACGGTGTCACCTCCTTCAGCACGGCCTGGAGCCTGACACCAGGCTGTGGATGGTCCTGTCAAATCTGATACAACAAGGTGCTGGTTACAGAACGGTGTCACCTCCTTCAGCACGGCCTGGAGCCTGACACCAGGCTGTGGATGGTCCTGTCAAATCTGATACAACATGGTGCTGGTTACAGAACGGTGTCACCTCCTTCAGCACGGCCTGGAGCCTGACACCAGTCTGTGGATGGTCCTGTCAAATCTGATACAACAAGGTGCTGGTTACAGAACGGTGTCACCTCCTTCAGCACGGCCTGGAGCCTGACACCAGGCTGTGGATGGTCCTGTCAAATCTGATAGAACAAGGAGCTGGTTACAGAACGGTGTCGCCTCCTTCAGCACAGCCTGGAGCCTGATACCAGACTGTGGATGGTCCTGTCAAATCTGATACAACAAGGTGCTGGTTACAGAACGGTGTCACCTCCTTCAGCACGGCCTGGAGCCTGACACCAGGCTGTGGATGGTCCTGTCAAATGTGATGTAACAAGGATCCGGTTACAGAACGGTGTCACCTCCTTCAGCACGGCCTGGAGCCTGACACCAGGCTGTGGGTGGTCCTGTCAAATCTGCTACAACAGGGAGCTGGTTACAGAACGGTGTCGCCTCCTTCAGCACGGCCTGGGGCCTGACACCAGGCTGTGGATGGTCCTGTCAAATCTGATACAACAAGGAGCTGGTTACAGAAAGGTGTCGCCTCCTTCAGCACGGCCTGGAGCCTGACACCAGTCTGTGGATGGTCCTGTCAAATCTGATACAACAAGGTGCTGGTTACAGAACGGTGTAACCTCCTTCAGCACGGCCTGGAGCCTGAAACCAGGCTGTGGATGGTCCTGTCAAATCTGATAGAACAAGGAGCTGGTTACAGAACGGTGTCGCCTCCTTCAGCACAGCCTGGAGCCTGACACCAGACTGTGGATGGTCCTGTCAAATCTGATACAACAAGGAGCTGGTTACAGAACGGTGTCACCTCCTTCAGCACGGCCTGGAGCCTGACACCAGGCTGTGGATGGTCCTGTCAAATGTGATGTAACAAGGATCTGGTTACAGAACGGTGTCACCTCCTTCAGCACGGCCTGGAGCCTGACACCAGGCTGTGGATGGTCCAGTCAAATCTGATACAACAAGGAGCTGGTTACAGAAAGGTGTCGCCTCCTTCAGCACGGCCTGGAGCCTGACACCAGGCTGTGGATGGTCCTGTCAAATCTGATACAACAAGGAGCTGGTTACAGAACGGTGTCACCTCCTTCAGCACGGCCTGGAGCCTGACACCAGGCTGTGGGTGGTCCTGTCAAATCTGCTACAACAAGGAGCTGGTTACAGAACGGTATCGCCTCCTTCAGCACGGCCTGGGGCCTGACACCAGGCTGTGGATGGTCCAGTCAAATCTGATACAACAAGGAGCTGGTTACAGAAAGGTGTCGCCTCCTTCAGCACGGCCTGGAGCCTGACACCAGGCTGTGGATGGTCCTGTCAAATCTGATATAACAAGGTGCTGGTTACAGAATGGTGTCGCCTCCTTCAGCAGGGCCTGGAGCCTGAAACCAGGCTGCGGATGGTCCTGTCAAATCTGATATAACAAGGTGCTGGTTACAGAACGGTGTCACCTCCTTCAGCACGGCCTGGAGCCTGACATCAGGCTGTGGATGGTCCTGTCAAACTGATATAACAAGATGCTGGTTACAGAACGGTGTCACCTCATTCAGCACGGCCTGGAGCCTGACACCAGGCTGTTGATGGTCCTGTCAAATCTGATATAACAAGGTGCTGGTTACAGAACGGTGTCCCCTCCTTCAGCACTGACTGGAGCCTGACACCAGGCTGTGTATGGTCCTGTCAAATCTGATATAACAAGGAGCTGGTTACAGAACGGTGTCGCCTCCGTCAGCACGGCCTGGAGCCTGACACCAGGCTGTGGATGGTCCTGTCAAATCTGATATAAAACGGAGCTGGTTACAGCACGGTGTCACCTCCTTCAGCACGGCCTGGAGCCTGACACCAGGCTGTGGATGGTCCTGTCAAATCTGATACAACAAGGTGCTGGTTACAGAACGGTGTCACCTCCTTCAGCACGGCCTGGAGCCTGACACCAGACTGTGAATGGTACTGTAAAATCTGATATAACAAGGAGCTGGTTACAGAACGGTGCACCTCCTTCATCACGGCCTGGAGCCTGACACCAGGCTGTGGATGGTCCTGTCAAATCTGATAGAACAAGGAGCTGGTTACAGAACGGTGTCACCTCCTTCAGTACGGCCTGGAGCCTGACACCAGGCTGTGGATGGTCCAGGCAAATCTGCTACAACAAGGAGCTGGTTACAGAACGGTGTCACCTCCTTCAGCACGGCCTGGAGCCTGACACCAGGCTGTGGATGGTCCTGTCAAATCTGATATAACAAGGAGCTGGTTACAGAACGCTGTCACCTCCTTCAGCACGGCCTGGAGCCTGACACCAGTCTGTGGATGGTCCTGTCAAATCTGATACAACAAGGTGCTGATTACAGAACGGTGTCACCTCCTTCAGCACGGCCTGGAGCCTGACACCAGGTTGTGGATGGTCCTGTCAAATCTGATAGAACAAGTAGCTGGTTACAGAACGGTGTCGCCTGCTTCAGCACAGCCTGGAGCCTGACACCAGACTGTGGATTGTCCTGTCAAATCTGATACAACAAAGAGCTGGTTACAGAACGGTGTCACCTCCTTCAGCACGGCCTGGAGCCTGACACCAGGCTGTGGATGGTCCTGTCAAATGTGATGTAACAAGGATCTGGTTACAGAACGGTGTCACCTCCTTCAGCACGGCCTGGAGCCTGACACCAGGCTGTGGGTGGTCCTGTCAAATCTGCTACAACAGGGAGCTGGTTACAGAACGGTGTCGCCTCCTTCAGCACGGCCTGGGGCCTGACACCAGGCTGTGGATGGTCCTGTCAATTCTGATACAACAAGGAGCTGGTTACAGAAAGGTGTCGCCTCCTTCAGCACGGCCTGAGCCTGACACCAGTCTGTGGATGGTCCTGTCAAATCTGATACAACAAGGTGCTGGTTACAGAACGGTGTAACCTCCTTCAGCACGGCCTGGAGCCTGACACCAGGCTGTGGATGGTCCTGTCAAATCTGATAGAACAAGGAGCTGGTTACAGAACGGTGTCGCCTCCTTCAGCACAGCCTGGAGCCTGACACCAGACTGTGGATGGTCCTGTCAAATCTGATACAACAAGGAGCTGGTTACAGAACGGTGTCACCTCCTTCAGCACGGCCTGGAGCCTGACACCAGGCTGTGGATGGTCCTGTCAAATGTGATGTAACAAGGATCTGGTTACAGAACGGTGTCACCTCCTTCAGCACGGTCTGGAGCCTGACACCAGGCTGTGGGTGGTCCTGTCAAATCTGCTACAACAAGGAGCTGGTTACAGAACGGTGTCGCCTCCTTCAGCACGGCCTGGGGCCTGACACCAGGCTGTGGATGGTCCAGTCAAATCTGATACAAGAAGGAGCTGGTTACAGAAAGGTTTCGCCTCCTTCAGCACGGCCTGGAGCCTGACACCAGGCTGTGGGTGGTCCTGTCAAATCTGCTACAACAAGGATCTGGTTACAGAACGGTGTCGCCTCCTTCAGCACGGCCTGGGGCCTGACACCAGGCTGTGGATGGTCCAGTCAAATCTGATACAACAAGGAGCTGGTTACAGAAAGGTGTCGCCTCCTTCAGCACGGCCTGGAGCCTGACACCAGGCTGTGGATGGTCCTGTCAAATCTGATATAACAAGGTGCTGGTTAGAGAACGGTGTCGCCTCCTTCAGCAGGGCTTGGAGCCTGAAACCAGGCTGCGGATGGTCCTGTCAAATCTGATATAACAAGGTGCTGGTTACAGAACGGTGTCACCTCCTTCAGCACGGCCTGGAGCCTGACATCAGGCTGTGGATGGTCCTGTCAAACTGATATAACAAGATGCTGGTTACAGAACGGTGTAACCTCATTCAGCACGGCCTGGAGCCTGACACCAGGCTGTGGATGGTCCTGTCAAATCTGATATAACAAGGTGCTGGTTACAGAACGGTGTCCCCTCCTTCAGCACTGACTGGAGCCTGACACCAGGCTGTGTATGGTCCTGTCAAATCTGATATAACAAGGAGCTGGTTACAGAACGGTGTCGCCTCCGTCAGCACGGCCTGGAGCCTGACACCAGGCTGTGGATGGTCCTGTCAAATCTGATATAAAACGGAGCTGGTTACAGAACGGTGTCACCTCCTTCAGCACGGCCTGGAGCCTGACACCAGGCTGTGGATGGTCCTTTCAAACTGATATAACAAGGTGCTGGTTACAGAACGATGTCACCTCCTTCAGCACGGCCTGGAGCCTGACACCAGGCTGTGGATGGTCCTGTCAAATCTGATATAATAAGGAGCTGGTTACAGAACGGTGTCGCCTCCTTCAGCACGGACTGGAGCATGACACCAGGCTGTGGATGGTCCTGTCAAATCTGATATAACAAGGAGCTGGTTACAGAACGGTGTCGCCTCCTTCAGCACGGCCTGGAGCCTGACACCAGGCTGTGGATGGTCCTGCCAAATCTGATATAACAAGGAGCTGTTTGCAGAACGGTGTCACCTCCTTCAGAAAAGCCTGGAGCCTGACACCAGGCTGTGGGTGGTCCTGTCAAATCTGATATAACAAGGAGCTGGTTCCAGAACGGTGTCGCCTCCTTCAGCACGGCCTGGAGCCTGACACCAGGCTGTGGATGGTCCTGTCAAATCTGATATAACAAGGTTCTGGTTACAGAACTGTGTCGCCTCCTTCAGCACGGCCTGGAGCCTGACACCAGTCTGTGGATGGTCCTGTCAAATCTGATATAACAAGGTGCTGGTTACAGAACGGTGTCACCTCCTTCAGCACGGCCTGGAGCCTGACACCAGGCTGTGGATGGTCCTGTCAAATCTGATACAACAAGATGCTGGTTACAGAACGGTGTCCCCTCTTTCAGCACGGCCTGGGGCCTGACACCAGGCTGTGGATGGTCCTGTCAAATCTGATACAACAAGGAGCTGGTTACAGAAAGGTGTCGCCTCCTTCAGCACGGCCTGGAGCCTGACACCAGGCTGTGGATGGTCCTGTCAAATCTGATATAACAAGGTGCTGGATACAGAACGGTGTCGCCTCCTTCAGCAGGGCCTGGAGCCTGAAACCAGGCTGTGGATGGTCCTGTCAAATCTGATATAACAAGGTGCTGGTTACAGAACGGTGTCACCTCCTTCAGCACGGCCTGGAGCCTGACATCAGGCTGTGGATGGTCCTGTCAAATCTGATATTACAAGGTCCTGGTTACAGAACGGTGTCGCCTCCTTCAGCATGGCCTGGAGCCTGACACCAGGCTGTGGGTGGTACTGTCAAATCTGGTATAACAAGGAGCTGGTTACAGAACGGTGTCACCTCCTTCAGCACGGACTGGAGCCTGACACCAGGCTGTGGATGGTCCTGTCAAATCTGATACAACAAGGTGCTGGTTACAGAACGGTGTCACCTCCTTCAGCACGGCCTAGAGCCTGACACCAGACTGTGGATGGTACTGTAAAATCTGATATAAAAAGGAGCTGGTTACAGAACGGTGTCACCTCCTTCAGCACGGCCTGGAGCCTGACACCAGGCTGTGGATGGTCCTGTCAAATCTGATAGAACAAGGAGCTGGTTACAGAACGGTGTCACCTCCTTCAGTACGGCCTGGAGCCTGACATCAGGCTGTGGATGGTCCTGACAAATCTACTACAACAAGGAGCTGGTTACAGAACGGTGTCACCTCCTTCAGCACGGCCTGGAGCCTGACACCAGGCTGTGGATGGTCCTGTCAAATCTGATATAACAAGGAGCTGGTTACAGAACGCTGTCATCTCCTTCAGCACGGCCTGGAGCCTGACACCAATCCATGGATGGTCCTGTCAAATCTGATACAACAAGGTGCTGGTTACAGAACGGTGTCACCTCCTTCAGCACGGCCTGGAGCCTGACACCAGTCTGTGGATGGTTCTGTCAAATCTGATACAACAAGGTGCTGGTTACAGAACGGTGTCACCTCCTTCAGCACGGCCTGGAGACTGACACCAGGCTGTGGATGGTCCTGTCAAATCTGATAGAACAAGGAGCTGGTTATAGAACGGTGTCGCCTCCTTCAGCACAGCCTGGAGCCTGACACCAGACTCTGGATGGTCCTGTCAAATCTGATATAACAAGGAGCTGGTTACAGAACGGTGTCACCTCCTTCGGCACGGCCTGGAGCCTGACACCAGGCTGTGGATGGTCCTGTCAAATGAGATGTAACAAGGATCTGGTTACAGAACGGTGTCACCTACTTCAGCACGGCCTGGAGCCTGACACCATGCTGTGGATGGTCCTGTCAAATCTGCTACAACAAGGAGCTGGTTACAGAACGATGTCGCCTCCTTCAGCACGGCCTGGGGCCTGACACCAGGCTGTGGATGGTCCTGTCAAATCTGAAACAACAAGGAGCTGGTTACAGAAAGCTGTCACCTCCTTCAGCACGGCCTGGAGCCTGACACCAGGCTGTGGATGGTCCTGTCAAATCTGATATAACAAGGTGCTGGTTACAGAACTGTGTCGCCTCCTTCAGCAAGGCCTGGAGCCTGACACCAGTCTGTGGATGGTCCTGTCAAATCTGATATAACAAGGTGCTGGTTACAGAACGGTGTCACCTCCTTCAGCACGGCCTGGAGCCTGACACCAGGCTGTGGATGGTCCTGTCAAATCTGATACAACAAGGTGCTGGTTACAGAACGGTGTCCCCTCTTTCAGCACGGCCTGGGGCCTGACACCAGGCTGTGGATGGTCCTGTCAAATCTGATACAACAAGGAGCTGGTTACAGAAAGGTGTCGCCTCCTTCAGCACGGCCTGGAGCCTGACACCAGGCTGTGGATGGTCCTGTCAAATCTGATATAACAAGGTGCTGGATACAGAACGGTGTCGCCTCCTTCAGCAGGGCCTGGAGCCTGAAACCAGGCTGTGGATGGTCCTGTCATATCTGATATAACAAGGTGCTGGTTACAGAACGGTGTCACCTCCTTCAGCACGGCCTGGAGCCTGACATCAGGCTGTGGATGGTCCTGTCAAACTGATATAACAAGGTGCTGGTTACAGAACGGTGTCACCTCATTCAGCACGGCCTGGAGCCTGACACCAGGCTGTGGATGGTCCTGTCAAATCTGATATAACAAGGTGCTGGTTACAGAACGGTGTCGCCTCCTTCAGCATGGCCTGGAGCCTGACACCAGGCTGTGGGTGGTACTGTCAAATCTGGTATAACAAGGAGCTGGTTACAGAACGGTGTCACCTCCTTCAGCACGGCCTGGAGCCTGACACCAGGCTGTGGATGGTCCTGTCAAATCTGATACAACAAGGTGCAGGTTACAGAACGGTGTCACCTCCTTCAGCACGGCCTAGAGCCTGACACCAGACTGTGGATGGTACTGTAAAATCTGATATAAAAAGGAGCTGGTTACAGAACGGTGTCACCTCCTTCAGCACGTCCTGGAGCCTGACACCAGGCTGTGGATGGTCCTGTCAAATCTGATAGAACAACGAGCTGGTTACAGAACGGTGTCGCCTCCTTCAGCACGGCCTGGAGCCTGACACTAGGCTGTGGATGGTCCTATCAAATCTGATATAACAAGGAGCTGGTTACAGAACGGTGTCGCCTCCTTCAGCACGGCCTGGAGCCTGACACCAGGCTATGGATGGTCCTGTCAAATCTGATAAAACAAGGTGCTGGTTACAGAACGGTGTCACCTCCTTCAGCACGGCCTGGAGCCTGACACCAGTCTGTGGATGGTTCTGTCAAATCTGATACAACAAAGAGCTGGTTACAGAACGGTGTCGCCTCCTTCAGCACAGCCTGGAGCCTGACACCAGACTCTGGATGGTCCTGTCAAATCTGATATAACAAGGAGCTGGTTACAGAACGGTGTCACCTCCTTCGGCACGGCCTGGAGCCTGACACCAGGCTGTGGATGGTCCTGTCAAATGAGATGTAACAAGGATCTGGTTACAGAACGGTGTCACCTCCTTCAGCACGGCCTGGAGCCTGACACCATGCTGTGGATGGTCCTGTGAAATCTGCTACAACAAGGAGCTGGTTACAGAACGATGTCGCCTCCTTCAGCACGGCCTGGGGCCTGACACCAGGCTGTGGATGGTCCTGTCAAATCTGAAACAACAAGGAGCTGGTTACAGAAAGGTGTCGCCTCCTTCAGCGCGGCCTGGAGCCTGAAACCAGGCTGTGGATGGTCCTGTCAAATCTGATATAACAAGGTGCTGGTTACAGAAAGGTGTCGCCTCCTTCAGCAGGGCCTGGAGCCTGAAACCAGGCTGTGGATGGTCCTGTAAAATCTGATATAACAAGGTGCTGGTTACAGAACGGTGTCACCTCCTTCAGCACGGCCTGGAGCCTGACACCAGGCTGTGGATGGTCCTGTCAAATCTGATATAACAAGGTGCTGGTTACAGAACGGTGTCGCCTCCTTCAGCACTCACTGGAGCCTGACACCAGGCTGTGGATGGTCCTGTCAAATCTGATATAACAAGGAGCTGGTTACAGAACGGTGTCGCCTCCTTCAGCACAGCCTGGAGCCTGACACCAGACTCTGGATGGTCCTGTCAAATCTGTTATAACAAGGAGCTGGTTACAGAACGGTGTCACCTCCTTCGGCACGGCCTGGAGCCTGACACCAGGCTGTGGATGGTCCTGTCAAATGAGATGTAACAAGGATCTGGTTACAGAACGGTGTCACCTCCTTCAGCACGGCCTGGAGCCTGACACCATGCTGTGGATGGTCCTGTCAAATCTGCTACAACAAGGAGCTGGTTACAGAACGATGTCGCCTCCTTCAGCACGGCCTGGGGCCTGACACCAGGCTGTGGATGGTCCTGTCAAATCTGATACAACAAGGAGCTGGTTACAGAAAGGTGTCGCCTCCTTCAGCACGGCCTGGAGCCTGACACCAGGCTGTGGATGGTCCTGTCAAATCTGATATAACAAGGTGCTGGATACAGAACGGTGTCGCCTCCTTCAGCAGGGCCTGGAGCCTGAAACCAGGCTGTGGATGGTCCTGTCATATCTGATATAACAAGGTGCTGGTTACAGAACGGTGTCACCTCCTTCAGCACGGCCTGGAGCCTGACATCAGGCTGTGGATGGTCCTGTCAAACTGATATAACAAGGTGCTGGTTGCAGAACGGTGTCACCTCATTCAGCACGGCCTGGAGCCTGACACCAGGCTGTGGATGGTCCTGTCAAATCTGATATAACAAGGTGCTGGTTACAGAACGGTGTCGCCTCCTTCAGCATGGCCTGGAGCCTGACACCAGGCTGTGGGTGGTACTGTCAAATCTGGTATAACAAGGAGCTGGTTACAGAACGGTGTCACCTCCTTCAGCACGGCCTGGAGCCTGACACCAGGCTGTGGATGGTCCTGTCAAATCTGATACAACAAGGTGCTGGTTACAGAACGGTGTCACCTCCTTCAGCACGGCCTAGAGCCTGACACCAGACTGTGGATGGTACTGTAAAATCTGATATAAAAAGGAGCTGGTTACAGAACGGTGTCACCTCCTTCAGCACGGCCTGGAGCCTGACACCAGGCTGTGGATGGTCCTGTCAAATCTGATAGAACAACGAGCTGGTTACAGAACGGTGTCGCCTCCTTCAGCACGGCCTGGAGCCTGACACTAGGCTGTGGATGGTCCTATCAAATCTGATATACCAAGGAGCTGGTTACAGAACGGTGTCGCCTCCTTCAGCACGGCCTGGAGCCTGACACCAGGCTATGGATGGTCCTGTCAAATCTGATACAACAAGGTGCTGGTTACAGAACGGTGTCACCTCCTTCAGCACGGCCTGGAGCCTGACACCAGTCTGTGGATGGTTCTGTCAAATCTGATACAACAAGGAGCTGGTTACAGAACGGTGTCGCCTCCTTCAGCACAGCCTGGAGCCTGACACCAGACTCTGGATGGTCCTGTCAAATCTGATATAACAAGGAGCTGGTTACAGAACGGTGTCACCTCCTTCGGCACGGCCTGGAGCCTGACACCAGGCTGTGGATGGTCCTGTCAAATGAGATGTAACAAGGATCTGGTTACAGAACGGTGTCACCTCCTTCAGCACGGCCTGGAGCCTGACACCATGCTGTGGATGGTCCTGTCAAATCTGCTACAACAAGGAGCTGGTTACAGAACGATGTCGCCTATTTCAGCACGGCCTGGGGCCTGACACCAGGCTGTGGATGGTCCTGTCAAATCTGAAACAACAAGGAGCTGGTTACAGAAAGGTGTCGCCTCCTTCAGCGCGGCCTGGAGCCTGAAACCAGGCTGTGGATGGTCCTGTCAAATCTGATATAACAAGGTGCTGGTTACAGAACGGTGTCGCCTCCTTCAGCAGGGCCTGGAGCCTGAAACCAGGCTGTGGATGGTCCTGTAAAATCTGATATAACAAGGTGCTGGTTACAGAACGGTGTCACCTCCTTCAGCACGGCCTGGAGCCTGACACCAGGCTGTGGATGGTCCTGTCAAATCTGATATAACAAGGTGCTGGTTACAGAACGGTGTCACCTCCTTCAGCACTCACTGGAGCCTGACACCAGGCTGTGGATGGTCCTGTCAAATCTGATATAACAAGGAGCTGGTTACAGAACGGTGTCGCCTCCTTCAGCACGGCCTGGAGCCTGACACCAGGCTGTGGATGGACCTGTCAAATCTGATATAACAAGGAGCTGGTTACAGAACGGTGTCACCTCCTTCAGCACGGCCTGGAGCCTGACACCAGGCTGTGGATGATCCTGTCAAATCTGATATAACACGGAGCTGGTTACAGAACGGTGTCGCCTCCTTCAGCACGGCCTGGAGCATGACACCAGGCTGTGGATAGTCCTGTCAAATCTGATATAACAAGGAGCTGGTTACAGAACGGTGTCACCTCCTTCAGCAAAGCCTGGAGCCTGACACCAGGCTGTGGGTGGTCCTGTCAAATCTGATATAACAAGGAGCTGGTTACAGAATGGTGTCACCTCCTTCAGCACGGCCTGGAGCCTGACACCAGGCTGTGGATGGTCCTGTCAAATCTGATACAACAAGGTGCTGGTTACAGAACGGTGTCACCTCTTTCAGCACGGCCTGGGGCCTGACACCAGGCTGTGGATGGTCCTGTCAAATCTGATACAACAAGGAGCTGGTTACAGAAAGGTGTCGCCTCCTTCAGCACGGCCTGGAGCCTGACACCAGGCTGTGGATGGTCCTGTCAAATCTGATATAACAAGGTGCTGGTTACAGAACGGTGTCGCCTCCTTCAGCAGGGCCTAGAGCCTGAAACCAGGCTGTGGATGGTCCTGTCAAATCTGATATAACAAGGTGCTGGTTACAGAACGGTGTCACCTCCTTCAGCACGGCCTGGAGCCTGACATCAGGCTGTGGATGGTCCTGTCAAACTGATATAACAAGGTGCTGGTTACAGAACGGTGTCGCCTCCTTCAGCACGGCCTGGAGCCTGACACCAGGCTATGGATGGTCCTGTCAAATCTGATACAACAAGGTGCTGGTTACAGAACGGTGTCACCTCCTTCAGCACTGCCTGGAGCCTGACACCAGTCTGTGGATGGTTCTGTCAAATCTGATACAACAAGGAGCTGGTTACAGAACGGTGTCGCCTCCTTCAGCACAGCCTGGAGCCTGACACCAGACTCTGGATGGTCCTGTCAAATCTGATATAACAAGGAGCTGGTTACAGAACGGTGTCACCTCCTTCGGCACGGCCTGGAGCCTGACACCAGGCTGTGGATGGTCCTGTCAAATGAGATGTAACAAGGATCTGGTTACAGAACGGTGTCACCTCCTTCAGCACGGCCTGGAGCCTGACACCATGCTGTGGATGGTCCTGTCAAATCTGCTACAACAAGGAGCTGGTTACAGAACGATGTCGCCTCCTTCAGCACGGCCTGGGGCCTGACACCAGGCTGTGGATGGTCCTGTCAAATCTGAAACAACAAGGAGCTGGTTACAGAAAGGTGTCGCCTCCTTCAGCGCGGCCTGGAGCCTGAAACCAGGCTGTGGATGGTCCTGTCAAATCTGATATAACAAGGTGCTGGTTACAGAACGGTGTCGCCTCCTTCAGCAGGGCCTGGAGCCTGAAACCAGGCTGTGGATGGTCCTGTAAAATCTGATATAACAAGGTGCTGGTTACAGAACGGTGTCACCTCCTTCAGCACGGCCTGGAGCCTGACACCAGGCTGTGGATGGTCCTGTCAAATCTGATATAACAAGGTGCTGGTTACAGAACGGTGTCGCCTCCTTCAGCACTCACTGGAGCCTGACACCAGGCTGTGGATGGTCCTGTCAAATCTGATATAACAAGGAGCTGGTTACAGAACGGTGTCGCCTCCTTCAGCACGGCCTGGAGCCTGACACCAGGCTGTGGATGGACCTGTCAAATCTGATATAACAAGGAGCTGGTTACAGAACGGTGTCACCTCCTTCAGCACGGCCTGGAGCCTGACACCAGGCTGTGGATGATCCTGTCAAATCTGATATAACACGGAGCTGGTTACAGAACGGTGTCGCCTCCTTCAGCACGGCCTGGAGCATGACACCAGGCTGTGGATAGTCCTGTCAAATCTGATATAACAAGGAGCTGGTTACAGAACGGTGTCACCTCCTTCAGCAAAGCCTGGAGCCTGACACCAGGCTGTGGGTGGTCCTGTCAAATCTGATATAACAAGGAGCTGGTTACAGAATGGTGTCACCTCCTTCAGCACGGCCTGGAGCCTGACACCAGGCTGTGGATGGTCCTGTCAAATCTGATACAACAAGGTGCTGGTTACAGAACGGTGTCACCTCTTTCAGCACGGCCTGGGGCCTGACACCAGGCTGTGGATGGTCCTGTCAAATCTGATACAACAAGGAGCTGGTTACAGAAAGGTGTCGCCTCCTTCAGCACGGCCTGGAGCCTGACACCAGGCTGTGGATGGTCCTGTCAAATCTGATATAACAAGGTGCTGGTTACAGAACGGTGTCGCCTCCTTCAGCAGGGCCTAGAGCCTGAAACCAGGCTGTGGATGGTCCTGTCAAATCTGATATAACAAGGTGCTGGTTACAGAACGGTGTCACCTCCTTCAGCACGGCCTGGAGCCTGACATCAGGCTGTGGATGGTCCTGTCAAACTGATATAACAAGGTGCTGGTTACAGAACGGTGTCACCTCATTCAGCACGGCCTGGAGCCTGACACCAGGCTGTGGATGGTCCTGTCAAATCTGATATAACAAGGTGCTGGTCACAGAACGGTGTCGCCTCCTTCAGCACGGCCTGGAGCCTGACACCAGGCTGTGGGTGGTACTGTCAAATCTGGTATAACAAGGAGCTGGTTACAGAACGGTGTCACCTCCTTCAGCACGGCCTGGAGCCTGACACCAGGCTGTGGATGGTCCTGTCAAATCTGATACAACAAGGTGCTGGTTAGAGAACGGTGTCACCTCCTTCAGCACGGCAAGAGCCTGACACCAGACTGTGGATGGTACTGTAAAATCTGATATAACAAGGAGCTGGTTACAGAACGGTGTCACCTCCTTCAGCACGGCCTGGAGCCTGACACCAGGCTGTGGATGGTCCTGTCAAATCTGATAGAACAAGCAGCTGGTTACAGAACGGTGTCACCTCCTTCAGCACGGCCTGGAGCCTGACACCAGGCTGTGGATGGTCCTGTCAAATCTGATATAACAAGGAGCTGGTTACAGAACGCTGTCATCTCCTTCAGCACGGCCTGGAGCCTGACACCAGGCTATGGATGGTCCTGTCAAATCTGATACAACAAGGTGCTGGTTACAGAACGGTGTCGCCTCCTTCAGCACGGCCTGGAGCCTGACACCAGTCTGTGGATGTTCCTGTCAAATCTGATACAACAAGGTGCTGGTTACAGAACGGTGTCGCTTCCTTCAGCACAGCCTGGAGCCTGACACCAGACTCTGGATGGTCCTGTCAAATCTGATATAACAAGGAGCCGGTTACAGAACGGTGTCACCTCCTTCAGCACGGCCTGGAGCCTGACACCAGGCTGTGGATGGTCCTGTCAAATGAGATGAACAAGGATCGGTTACAGAACGGTGTCACCTCCTTCAGCACGGCCTGGAGCCTGACACCAGGCTGTGGATGGTCCTGTCAAATCTGCTACAACAAGGAGCTGGTAACAGAACGGTGTCGCCTCCTTCAGCACGGCCTGGGGCCTGACACCAGGCTGTGGATGGGCCTGTCAAATCTGATACAACAAGGAGCTGGTTACAGAAAGGTGTCGCCTCCTTCAGCGCGGCCTGGAGCCTGAAACCAGGCTGTGTATGGTCCTGTCAAATCTGATATAACAAGGTGCTGGTTACAGAACATGTCGCCTCCTACAGCAGGGCCTGGAGCCTGAAACCAGGCTGTGGATGGTCCTGTAAAATCTGATATAACAAGGTGCTGGTTACAGAACGGTGTCACCTCCTTCAGCACGGCCTGGAGCCTGACACCAGGCTGTGGATGGTCCTGTCAAATCTGATACAACAAGGAGCTGGTTACAGAAAGGTGTCGCCTCCTTCAGCGCGGCCTGGAGCCTGAAACCAGGCTGTGTATGGTCCTGTCAAATCTGATATAACAAGGTGCTGGTTACAGAACATGTCGCCTCCTACAGCAGGGCCTGGAGCCTGAAACCAGGCTGTGGATGGTCCTGTAAAATCTGATATAACAAGGTGCTGGTTACAGAACGGTGTCACCTCCTTCAGCACGGCCTGGAGCCTGACACCAGGCTGTGGATGGTCCTGTCAAATCTGATATAACAAGGTGCTGGTTACAGAACGGTGTCGCCTCCTTCAGCACTCACTGGAGCCTGACACCAGGCTGTGGATGGTCCTGTCAAATCTGATATAACAAGGAGCTTGTTACAGAACGGTGTCGCCTCCTTCAGCACGGCCTGGAGCCTGACACCAGGCTGTGGATGGTCCTGTCAAATCTGATATAACAAGGAGCTGGTTACAGAACGGTGTCACCTCCTTCAGCACGGCCTGGAGCCTGACACCAGGCTGTGGATGGTCCTGTCAAATCTGATATAACAAGGAGCTGGTTACAGAACGGTGTCGCCTCCTTCTGCACGGCCTGGAGCCTGACACCAGGCTGTGGATGGTCCTGTCAAATCTGATATAATAAGGTGCTGGTTACAGAACGGTGTCGCCTCCTTCAGTACGGCCTGGAGCCTGACACCAGGCTGTGGATGGTCATGACAAATCTGATATAACAACGAGCTGGTTACAGAACGGTGTCACCTCCTTCAGCAAAGCCTGGAGCCTGACACCAGTCTGTGGGTGGTCCTGTCAAATCTGATATAACAAGGAGCTGGTTGCAGAACGGTGTCACCTCCTTCAGCACGGCCTGGAGCCTGAAATCAGGCTGTGGATGGTCCTGTCAAATCTGATACAACAAGGTGCTGGTTACAGAACGGTGTCACCTTATTCAGCACGGCCTGGAGCCTGACACCAGACTGTGGATGGTCCTGTCAAATCTGATATAACAAGGAGCTGGTTACAGAACGGTGTCACCTCCTTCAGCACGGCGTGGAGCCTGACACCAGGCTGTGGATGGTCCTGTCAAATCTGATACAACAAGGAGCAGGTTACAGAACGGTGTCACCTCCTTCAGTACGGCCTGGAGCCTGACACCAGGCTGTGGATGGTCCTGTCAAATCTGATACAACAAGGAGCTGGTTACAGAACGGTGTCGCCTCCTTCAGCACGGCCAGGAGCCTGACACCAGGCTGTGCATGGTCCTGTCTAATCTGATATAACAAGGTGCTGGTTACAGAACGGTGTCGCCTCCTTCAGCACGGCCTGGAGCCTGACACTAGGCTGTGGATGGTCCTATCAAATCTGATATAACAAGGAGCTGGTTACAGAACGGTGTCGCCTCCTTCAGCACGGCCTGGAGCCTGACACCAGGCTGTGGATGGTCCTGTCAATTCTGATATAACAAGGTGCTGGTTAAAGAACGGTCTCACCTCCTTCAGCACGGCCTGGAGCCTGACACCAGGCTGTGGATGGTCCTGTCAAATCTGATGTAACAACATGCTGGTTACAGAACGGTGTCGCCTCCTTCAGCACGCCCTGGAGCCTGAGACCAGGCTGTGGATGGTCCTGTCAAATCTGATATAACAAGGAGCTGGTTACAGAACGGTGTCGCCTCCTTCATCACGGCCTGGAGCCTGACACCAGGCTGTGGATGGTCCTGTCAAATCTGATATAACAAGGAGCTGGTTACAGAACGTTGTCGCCTCCTTCAGCACGGCCTGGAGCCTGACACCTGGCTGTGGATTGTCCTGTCAAACCTGATATAACAAGGAGCTGGTTACAGAACGGTGTCGCCTCCTTCAGCACGGCCTGGAGCCTGACACCAGGCTGTGGATGGTCCTGTCAAATCTGACATAAATAGGAGCTGGTTACAGAACGCTGTCACCTCCTTCACCACCGCCTGGAGCCTAACACCAGTCTGTGGATGGTCTTGTCAAATCTGATACAACAAGGAGCTGGTTTCAGAACGGTGTCGCCTCCTTCAGCACGCACTGGAGACTGACACCAGGCTGTGGATGGTCCTGTCAAATCTGATATAACAAGGAGCTGGTTACAGAACGGTGTCACCTCCTTCAGCACGGCCTGGAGCCTGACCCCAGGCTGTGGATGGTCCTGTCAAATCTGATATAATAAGGTGCTGTTTACAGAACGGTGTCGCCTCCTTCAGCACGGCCTGGAGCCTGACACCAGGCTGTGGATGGTCCTGTCAAATCTGATATAACAAGGAGCTGGTTACAGAACGGTGTCGCCTCCTTCAGCACGGCCTGGAGCCTGACACCAGGCTGTGGATGGTCGTGTCAAATCTGATATAACAAGGAGCTGGTTACAGAACGGTGTCACCTCCTTCAGCAAAGCTTGGAGCCTGACACCAGGCTGTGGGTGGTCCTGTCAAATCTGATATAACAAGGAGCTGGTTACAGAACGGTGTCACCTCCTTCAGCACGGCCTGGAGCCTGAAACCAGGCTGTGGATGGTCCTGTCAAATCTGATACAACAAGGTGCTGGTTACAGAACGGCGTCACCTCATTCAGCACGGCCTGGAGCCTGACACCAGACTGTGGATGGTCCTGTCAAATCTGATAGAACAAGTAGCTGGTTACAGAACGGTGTCGCCTCCTTCAGCACGGCCTGGAGCCTGACACCAGGCTGTGGATGGTCCTGTCAATTCTGATATAACAAGGTGCTGGTTACAGAACGGTGTCACCTCCTTCAGCACGGCCTGGAGCCTGACACCAGGCTGTGGATGGTCCTGTCAAATCTGATGTAACAACATGCTGGTTACAGAACGGTGTCGCCTCCTTCAGCACGCCCTCGAGCCTGAGACCAGGCTGTGGATGGTCCTGTCAAATCTGATATAACAAGGAGCTTGTTACAGAACGGTGTCGCCTCCTTCATCACGGCCTGGAGCCTGACACCAGGCTGTGGATGGTCCTGTCAAATCTGATATAACAAGGAGCTGGTTACAGAACGTTGTCGCCTCCTTCAGCACGGCCTGGAGCCTGACACCTGGCTGTGGATTGTCCTGTCAAATCTGATATAACAAGGAGCTGGTTACAGAACGGTGTCGCCTCCTTCAGCACGGCCTGGAGCCTGACACCAGGCTGTGGATGGTCCTGTCAAATCTGACATAAATAGGAGCTGGTTACAGAACGCTGTCACCTCCTTCACCACGGCCTGGAGCCTGACCCCAGGCTGTGGATGGTCCTGTCAAATCTGATACAACAAGGTGCTGGTTACAGAACGGTGTCGCCTCCTTCAGCACGCCCTGGAGCCTGACATCAGGCTGTGGATGGTCCTGTAAAATCTGATATAACAAGGTGCTGGTTACAGAACGGTGTCGCCTACTTCAGCACGGCCTGGAGCCTGACACCAGGCTGTGGATGGTCCTGTCAAATCTGATATAACAAGGTGCTGGTTTCAGAACGGTGTCGCCTCCTTCAGCACGGCCTGGAGCCTGACACCAGGCTGTGGATGGTACTGTCAAATCTGATATAAAAACGAGCTGGTTACAGAAAGGTGTCGCCTCCTTCAGCACGGCCTGGAGCCTGACACCAGGCTGTGGATGGTCCTGTCAAATCTGATATAACAAGGTGCTGGTTACAGAACGGTGTCGCCTCCTTCAGCAGGGCCTGGAGCCTGAAACCAGGCTGTAGATGGTCCTGTCAAATCTGATATAACAAGGTGCTGGTTACTGAACGGTGACACCTCCTTCAGCACGGCCTGGAGCCTGACATCAGGCTGTGGATGGTCCTGTCAAACTGATATAACAAGGTGCTGGTTACATAACGGTGTCGCCTCCTTCAGCACGGCCTGGAGCCTGACACCAGGCTGTGGATGGTCCTGTCAAATCTGATATAACAAGGAGCTGGTTACAGAACGGTGTCACCTCCTTCAGCACGGCCTGGAGCCTGACACCAGGCTGTGGATGGTCCTGTCAAATCTGATATAATAAGGTGCTGGTTACAGAACGGTGTCGCCTCCTTCAGCACGGCCTGGAGCCTGACACCAGGCTGTGGATGGTCCTGTCAAATCTGATATAACAAGGAGCTGGTTACAGAACGGTGTCGCCTCCTTCAGCACGGCCTGGAGCCTGACACCAGGCTGTGGATGGTCCTGTGAAATCTGATATAACAAGGAGCGGGTTACAGAACGGTGTCACCTCCTTCAGCACGGCCTGGAGCCTGACACCAGGCTGTGAGTGGTCCTGTCAAATCTGATATAACAAGGAGCTGGTTACAGAACGGTGTCACCTCCTTCAGCACGGCCTGGAGCCTGACACCAGGCTGTGGATGGTCCTGTCAAATCTGATATAACAAGGAGCTGGTTACAGAACGGTGTCACCTCCTTCAGCACGGCCTGGAGACTGACACCAGGCTGTGGATGGTCCTGTGAAATCTGATATAACAAGGAGCTGGTTACAGAACGGTGTCACCTCCTTCAGCACGGCCTGGAGCCTGACAGCAGGCTGTGGGTGGGCCTGTCAAATCTGATATAACAAGGAGCTGGTTACAGAACGGTGTCACCTCCTTCAGCACGGCCTGGAGCCTGACACCAGGCTGAGGATGGTCCTGTCAAATCTGATATAACAACGTGCTGTTTACAGAACGGTGTCGCCTCCTTCAGCACGCCCTGGAGCCTGACAACAGGCTGTGGATGTCCTGTAAAATCTGATATAACAAGGTGCTTGTTACAGAACGGTGTCGCCTCTTTCAGCACGACCTGGAGCCTGACACCAGGCTGTGGATGGTCCTGTCAAATCTGATATAACAAGGAGCTGGTTACAGAACTGTGTCGCCTCCTTCAGCACGGCATGGAGCCTGGCACCAGGCTGTGGATGGTCCTGTCAAATCTGATATAACAAGGAGCTGGTTACAGAACGGTGTCACCTTTCTCAGCACGGCCTGGAGAATTACACCAGGCTGTAGATTGTCCTGTCAAATCTGATACAACAAGGTGCTGGTTACAGAACGGTGTCACCTCCTTCAGCACGGCCTGGAGAATTACAGCAGGCTGTAGATTGTCCTGTCAAATCTGATACAACAAGGTGCTGGTTACAGAACGGTGTCACCTCCTTCAGCACGGCCTGGAGAATTACACCAGGCTGTAGATTGTCCTGTCAACTCTGATACAACAAGGTGCTGGTTGCAGAACGGTGTCACCTCCTTCAGCACTGCCTGGAGCCTGACACCAGACTGTGGATGGTCCTGTCAAATCTGATAGAACAAGGAGCTGGTTACAGAACTGTGTCACCTCCTTCAGCACGGCCTGGAGCCTGACACCAGGCTGTGGATGGTCCTGTCAAATCTGATATAACAAGGAGCTGGTTACAGAACGTTGTCGCCTCCTTCAGCACAGCCTGGAGCCTGACACCAGGCTGTGGACGGTCCTGTCAAATCTGACATAAATAGGAGCTGGTTACAGAACGCTGTCACCTCCTTCACCACGGCCTGAAGCCTGACACCAGGCTGTGGATGGTCCTGTCAAATCTGATACAACAAGGAGCTGGTTACAGAACGGTGTCGCCTCCTTCAGCACGGCCTGGAGCCTGACACCAGGCTGTGGATGGTCCTGTCAAATCTGATACAACAAGGTGCTGGTTACAGAACGGTGTCGCCTCCTTCAGCACGCCCTGGAGCCTGACACCAGGCTGTGGATGGTCCTGTCAAATCTGATATAACAAGGTGCTGGTTTCAGAACGGTGTTGCCTCCTTCAGCACGGCCTGGAGCCTGACACCAGGCTGTGGATGGTCCTGTCAAATCTGATATAACAAGGAGCTGGTTACAGAACGGTGTCACCTCCTTCAGCACGGCCTGGAGCCTAACACCAGGCTGTGGATGGTCCTGTCAAATCTGATATAACAAGGAGCTGGTTTCAGAACGGTGTCGCCTCCTTCAGCACAGCCTGGAGCCTGGCACCAGGCTGTGGGTGGTCCTGTCAAATCTGATATAACAAGGAGCTGGTTGCAGGACGGTGTCACCTCCTTCAGCACGGCCTGGAGCCTGACACCAGGCTGTGGGTGGTCCTGTCAAATCTGATATAACAAGGAGCTGGTTACAGAACGGTGTCACCTCCTTCAGCACAGCCTGGAGCCTGACACCAGGCTGTGGATGGTCCTGTCAAATCTGATATAACAAGGAGCTGGTTACAGAACGGTGTCGCATCCTTCAGCACGGCCTGGACCCTGACACCAGGCTGTGGATGGTCCTGTCAAATCTGATACAAGGAGCTGGTTACAGAACGGTGTCGCCTCCTTCAGCACGGCCTGGAGCCTGACACCAGGCTGTGGGTGGTCCTGTAAGGGGCTGTTAACGTCACAGTTCCATTGTCCGTTTCTGCATCCGGAATTAAAAAACCCGTCTCAGTAATGGTGACCGTTACACTGCGGGAGTTTGAGGCAACACTGCAGGGGCTCCTTGTATCACACGAAAGGGGATTATTGAGAAAAAGTAAATGGTTAACTATATACAGCATAGAGGTCTCTGAAACAGCTTTTTAATTGGGGGCTCCCGGATCCACACTGCCTGTCCCCTGCTCCCAGGGATTATTGAGCAGTAAATGGTTAACTGTATACAGTCACAGAGTGCAGCACAATCAATCACTCACGAGACGAGAGGAGATGAGGAGTCGAACGATGGCTTTATTACGCTGACTTGTTCCACCCGTAGCACAGTTCCAGAATGCTGCTGCTGGGAGAACCCGGGCTCTTATACTCCGCATTACTGGGTGGAGCCAGCAGGCGGCTGATCCAATCGGGATACAGTGTCTATCCACCAATAGCCTTTCGGCCTCACAGGGTACCTTAATACCCCTAACACATACCACCACATTCACCCCTTGTTGAAAAAGAACCCGGCGGGGTCGTGGGCCGTATGTTGGTCGGTGTTTACAGAGTCGGTACCTAGGATGCCGCTAACACAGCGGTTATGCTCCGATTTCTTGCTTTACTATACTGATTCGATGAGTCGAATGGGTTCCCTGGTCGTCCTAACCGATCGGCTTAGCCCCGGTGGTGATGCAGACGCTGGTTCGGGCCCCGTCGTCTCTGGGAACGTCGCAATGCCTCCCCGCTCCAATATCCCTCTTTGGACCGGGGGAAGGACCGAACCACCCGGGAAGGGGGAGGCTGTGGGGTGCGCCGGTGGGAGGGAGGGGTGATTGGTGTTGGGGTGGGTGGAGCTCCAGTGGGGGTGACTGGCGTTGGGGGGGGGGGTGGTGTGCAGCTCCGGAGGGGTCGGCTGTGGGGTGCGCCGGTGCGAGGCAGGATGTGTGTGGAGCTCCGGCGGGTGCCAGGTCCCACAGGGAGACCGTGTCCTGTCGGCCGTCGGGGTACGCCACGTAGTCGTATTGAGGGTCCGCGTGGAGGAGATGAACCCTCTCGACCAACGGGTCCGATTTGTGCGTCCGCACATGCTTAAGGAGCAGGATGGGTCCCGGGGTTGCCAGCCAGGTCGGAAGTGACGTTCCGGAGGAGGACTTCCTAGGGAAGACAAGGAGGACTTCCTGAGGTGTTTGATTCGTTGTTGTACAAAGCAGCGACCGGATGGAGTGGAGATCGTCCCGGAGGACTTCCTGCCATCGGGAAACTGGGAGACTTCTGGACCTTAGGGCCAGCAGGACGGTCTTCCAGACCGTTCCGTTCTCCCTCTCTACCTGACCGTTCCCCCGGGGGTTGTAACTGGTCGGCCTGCTCGAGGCGATGCCTTTGCTGAGCAGGAATTGACGCAGTTCGTCGCTCATGAAGGAGGACCCCCTATCGCTATCTATGTCCGCGGGGAAACCGAACAGGGTAAAGATGGTGCCGAGGGCTCGAATGACCGTGGCCGCGGTCATGTCGGGACAGGGAGTGGCGAATGGGAACTGGGAGTACTCGTCAATCACGCTCAGGAAGTACGTGTTGCGGTCGTTGGAGGGGAGGGGGCCTTTGAAGTCCAGACTGAGACACTCAAAGGGACGGGAAGCCTCTATCATGTGCTCTTTCTCTGGCCTGTAGAAGTGCGGTTTGCGCTCTGCGCAGATTTGGCAGTTCCTGGTGGCTGTCCGGACCTCCTCGATGGAGTCGGGCAGGTTGCGGGTCTTTACGAAGTGATAGAACCGAGTGACCCCCGGGTGGCAGAGGTCCTCGTGGAGGGTTTGGAGATGGTCCACTTGTACGTTGGCACATGTGTCGCGGGATAGGGCATCGGAAGGCTCATTCAGCTTCCCGGGATGATACAAGATCTCAGAGTTGTAGGTGGAGAGTTCGATCCTCCACCGAAAGATCTTGTCGTTAATTATCTTGCCCCGCTGTGCACTATTAAACATCAAAGCAACCGACCATTGGTCAGTGAGGAGAGTGAATCTCCTACCGGTCAGGTAATGCCTCCAATGCCGCAGAGCTTCCACTATGGCCTGGACCTCCTTTTCCACTGAGGAGTGGCCGATTTCGGAAGCGTGGAGGGTGCATGAAAAAAAGGCCACGGGTCTGCCCGCTTGGTTGAGGGTGGCCGCCAGAGCTACGTTGGACGCGTCGCTCTCGACCTGGAAGGGGATGGACTCGTCGATGGCGTGCATCGTGGCCTTTGCGATATCCGCTTTGATGCAGCTGAAGGCCTGACGGGCCTCTGTCGACAGGGGAAAGACCGTGGACTGGATTAGCGGATGGGCCTTGTCAGTGTAGTTCGGGACGCACTGGGCGTAATAAGAGAAAAAGCCCAGGCAGCGTTTCAGGGCCTTGGAGCAGTGAGGGAGGGGGAACTCCATGAGGGGGCGCATGCGTTCGGGGTCTGGGCCTATCACTCCATTTTGCACTACGTAGCCAATGATGGCTAGACAGTCGGTGCTACACACGCATTTCTCCCTGTTGTATGTGAGATTCAGGGCGTTCGCGGCCTGGAGGAATTTACGGAGGTTGGCGTCGTGGTCCTGCTGGTCCTGGCCGCAGATGGTGACGTTGTCGAGGTACGGGAACGTGGCCCGCAAACCGTCCCGGTCAACCATTCGGTCCATTTGCCGTTGGAAGACCGAGACCCCGTTCGTGACGCCGAATGGAACCCTTAAAAAGTGATAGAGCCGCCCATCCGCTTCAAAATCAGTGTATTTGCAGCTGCTCGGGCGGATGGGGAGCTGGTGGTAGGCGGACTTAAGGTCTACTGTGGAAAAGACCTTGTACTGTGCAATCCGATTGACCATGTCGGATATGCGGGGGAGAGGGTCCGCATCCAGCTGCGTGTACCTATTGATGGTTTGACTATAGTCTACGACCATCCTCTGCTTCTCCCCGGTCTTTACAACTACCACCTGAGCTCTCCAGGGACTATTGCTGGCCTGGATTATGCCTTCCCGCAGCAGCCACTGGATTTCTGACTGGATAAAAGATCGGTCCTGGGCGCTGTACTGGCTGCTCCCAGTGGCGACGGGTTTGCAATCCGGGGTGAGGTTTGCGAACTGGGAAGGAGGATCGACCTTGAGGGTCACGAGGCTGCAGATAGTGAGTGGGGGTATAGGGCCGCCGAATTTAAATGTTAAACTCTGGAGGTTGCACTGAAAATCCAACCCCAGGAGTGTGGCAGCGCAGAGGTGGGGGAGGACGTAAAGCTGGTAGTTCTTGAACTCCCACCCCTGCACCGTGAGGTTCGCGATGCAGAACCCTTTGATCTGTACGGAATGGGATCCAGCTGCCAGAATTTTCTTTTGATTACTCGGGTGGATTGGAAGGGAAAAGCGCCTTACCGTATCGGGATGTATAAAACTCTCCGTGCTCCCAGAGTCGATCAGGCAGGGTGTCTCGTACCCGTTTATAAATCCTGTTGTTGTTGCTGTTTGGAGCGTTCGGGGCCGCGACTGGTCCAGGGTCACAGAAGCCAGTCGTAGTTGCTGCATTGGGGCGTTTTCTTCAGGCCCCGTGGGGCCATCCATCCCGGGGTCCTTAGCCGCCAGCCAAGATGGCGGCGTCCACGGGTCGCACACGGTCGGGGCTGGACAAGGTGGCGCTGCCCATGGATCGCACGTTGTCGCAGGAGTACAAAATGGCGGCGCCCATCCCTCCTGCATGGAGTCCGGGACCCAAGATGGCGGCGCCGGTTGGCCGCACACGGATTGCTGGGGGGGGGGGATGAGTTTGGGGTTCTCCCCTGGAGATTGCGGCGACCCACACTGCTGCAAAGTGCCCCTTTTTGCCGCACCCTTTACAGAGGACTGAGCGGGCCAGGCAGCGCAGTCGGGGGTGTTTCCACTGCCCACAAAAGTAGCAGCGGGGCCCCCCCGGGTGATCTGCCGCTCTGGCAGCGCAGGCCTGCGGGGGGACAGGGTGTCCCGGGGGTTCGGTCGCGCCGGGGGTCCACAGTGCCCAAGGGGCTGTCGCGAGGTCGGGGCACGGGTGTTCTGCGATGCCACATCGAACGAGGCCGCGAGGGCTCGTGCCTCTTTGAGGCCTAGTGCATCTCTCTCCAGCCATCGCTGGTTCTCAGACCAGCAGCTCTGTGTGTTCGTTAGCCGTAACCGATGGGCAGTTGCAGTTTCTCCCCAGTATTAACAGCACACTGTAGAATTCGTCCAGCGATTTCCAGGGGATTTGCCGTCTCGTCGCGAGCTGGTGGCCTGCGTAGACCTGGTTGATGGGCCGAATATAGATTTCTATCAGCATGGCGATCGCCGTCGGGGTATCGTCCGCGTCCTCTATGAGAGTGTAGATTTCCGGGCTGGCAGGACCTGCAGTTTCTGGTCTTCTTTAACTATGCCAGGGGCCGTTCGGAGGTATCCATGAAAACACGCTAGCCAGTGTTTAAAAGTGGCCGCTGAGTCTGCCGCGTGGGGGCTGATTCGCAGACACTCTGGAGTGAGTCGGAGCTCCATGTCCTTTAAGTCTGCGTAATAAATTGTAGCACAATCAATCACTCACGAGACGAGACGAGAAGGAGTCGATCGATGGCTTTATTATGCAGACCTGTTCCCCAGCAGCACAGTTACAGAATGCGGCAGCTGGGAGAACATGGGCACTTATACTCCGCCTTACTGGGTGAAGCCAGCAGGCGGCAGATCCACCCCGGACCCAGCGTCTATCCACCAATTGCCTCTCGACATCACAGGGTACCTGAATATCCCAAATACATACCACCACACAGAGGTGTCTGAAACAGATTTTTAATTGGGGGCTCCCGAGGCCACACTGCCTGTCCCCTGCTCCCAGGGATTATTGAGCAGTAAATGGTGAACTATGTTCAGGCACAGAGGTCTCTGAAACAGCTTTTTAATTGGGGGCTCCCAAGGCCACACTGCCTGTCCCTTGCTCCCAGGGATTATTGAGACGTAAATGGTTAACTATATACAGGCACAGAGGTCACTGAAACAGCTTTTTAATTGGGGGTTCCCGAGGCCACACTGCCTGTCCCCTGCTCCCAGGGATTATTGAGAAGTAAATGGTTAACTATATACAGCACAGAGTTCTCTGAAACAGCTTTTTAATTGGGGGCTCCCGAAGCCAAACTGCCTGACTCCTGCTCCCCGGGATTATTGAGCAGTAAATAGTTAACTATGTTCAGGCACAGAGGTCTCTGAAACAGCTTTTTAATTGGGGGCTCCCGAGGCCACACTGCCTGTACCCTGCTCCCAGGGATTATTGAGCAGTAAATGGCTAACTGTATACAGGCACAGAGATCTCTGAAACAGCTTTATAATTGGGGTCTCCTGAGGCCGCACTGCCTGTCCCCTGCTCCCAGGGATTATTGAGCAGTAAATGGTTAAATATATACAGCACAGATGTCTCTGAAACAGCTTTTTAATTGGGGGCTCCCGGAGCCACATTGCCTGTCCCCTGCTCCCCAGGATTATTGAGACATAAATGGTTAACTATATACAGCACAGAGGTCTCTGACACAGCTTTTTAATTGGAGATTCCAGAGGCCACACTGCCTGTCCCCTGCTCCCAGGGATTATTGAGCAGTAAATGGTTAACTGTATACAGCATAGAGGTCTCTGAAACCGCTTTTCGTTCGGGCTCCTGGAGCCACACAGCCTGTCCCCTGCTCCCAGGGAATATTGAGAAGTAAATGGTTAACTACATACAGCACAGAGGTCTCTGAAACAGCTTTTTAATTGGGGGCTCCCGAGGCCACACTGCCTGTACCCTGCGCCCAGGGATTATTGAGCAGTAAATGGTTAAATATATACAGGCGCAGAGGTCTCTGAAACAGCTTTTTAATTGGGGGCTCCCGGACCGCACTGCCTGTCCCCTGCTCCCAGGGATTATTGAGCAGT
>NW_027309281.1:0-42972 GCF_047496885.1 Scyliorhinus torazame | reverse complement strand
AGATACAGAGTAAAGATCCCACTACACTGTCCCCATCAAACACTCCCAGGACAGGTACAGCACGGGGTCAGATACAGAGTAAAGCTCCCTCTACACTGTCCCCATCAAACACTCCCAGGACAGGTACAGCACGGCGTCAGATACAGAGTAAAGCTCCCTCGACACTGTCCCCATCAAACAATCCCAGGACAGTTACTGCACGGGGTTAGATACAGAGTAAAGCTCCCTCTACACTGTCCCCATCAAACACTCCCAGGACAGGTACAGCACGCAGTTAGATACAGAGTAAAGCTCCCACTACACTGTCCCCATCAAACACTCCCAGGACAGGTACAGCACGGGGTCAGATAGAGTAAAGCTCCCTCTACACTGTCCCCATCAAACACTCCTAGGACAGGTACAGCACGGGGTTAGATACAGAGTAAAGCTCCCTCGACATTGTCCCCATCAAACACTCCCAGGACAGGTACAGCACGGGGTTAGATACAGAGTAAAGCTCCCTCTACACTGTCCCCATCAAACACTCCCCATCAAACACTCCCCGGACAGGTACAGCACGGGGTTAGATACAGAGTAAAGCTCCCTCTACACCATCCCCATCAAACACTCCCAGGACAGGCACAGCACGGGGTTAGATACGGAGTAAAGCTCCCTCTGCGCTGTCCCCATCAAACACTCCCAGGACAGGTACAGCACGGGGTTAGATACAGAGTAAAGCTCCCTCTACACTGTCCCCATCAAACACTCCAGGACAGGTACAGCACGGGGTTAGATACAGAGTAAAGCTCCCTCTACACCGTCCCCATCAAACACTCCCAGGACAGGCACAGCACGGGGTTAGATACAGAGTAAAGCTCCCTCTGCGCTGTCCCCATCAAACACTCCCAGGGACAGGTACAGCACGGGGTTAGATACAGAGTAAAGCTCCCTCTGCGCTGTCCCCATCAAACACTCCCAGGACAGGTACAGCACGGGGTTAGATACAGAGTAAAGCTCCTCTGCGCTGTCCCCATCAAACACTCCCAGGACAGGTACAACACGGGGTTAGATACAGATTAAAGCTCCCTCTACACTGTCCCCATCAAACACTCCCAGGACAGGTACAGCACGGGGTTAGATACAGAGTAAAGCTCCCTCTACACTGTCCCCATCAAACACTCCCAGGACAGGTACAGCACGGGGTTAGATACAGAGTAAAGCTCCCTCTACACTGTCCCCATCAAACACTCCCAGGACAGGTACAGCTCGGGGTTAGATACAGAGTAAAGCTCCCTCTACACTGTCCCCATCAAACACTCCCAGGACAGGTACAGCACGGGATTTGCTGTGATTGCTTTGTGCTGCATTGTCTGGTGGGGGGGGAGTGGCTGGTGAGGGTTGGGGTTCTATTTAGGGTCAGTTCCTCACAAACTGAGACATTGGTATCTTGCTAATGGAGCCTGGAGCTCGGCCTGAATCGATGGGGGTTGTGAGAGGTGTGGAATGGGAGAGGGACAGAGCAAGGTCACCTGGGCAGTGCCAATTCTTCGGGGCTTGGTGCTGCTCCAGAATAAACAGGCCTGGCTAAGAGGCTGCCTTCAGCACCTTTATTCACAGTGACTAGACTTGTCATCAGCAGCTTACTGGAGCTTACTGCCGAGATTGCAGCCAGGCTAGAACCGTCTGGCAGCTGCTGTACACCTGCATTAGACCCGGCAGGGGACGGACGCCTGTGGTCAGGGCAGTCTGTGCATCGGCCGCTGTCGGGGACTGTGCCCACTGGTGTGGGGGGGTGGGGGGGGGGGGGGGGGCACCCAGTCTCCGAACACACGCCCCTTAAAACCCAGCTCCTCGAACCAGCTTCTATCACCTGTCCCAATATCCCCCCAGGCGGCTCTGTGATTGGTTCCGCCCCGTGTTGTCTGAGTTTATGGATGTTTCGAGGCGCTATACAAATGTACGTTTCTGACCCGTTCTCTGACCCACAGCAGAAGAAGCGGAAGGCCCAGCCGGCCGATACCAGCCGGGGCACAAAGAAATACAAAGAGTTCAAATTCTAACCCCAAACCGAACCGGACTCCTTCACTCGCCCCCTCTCTCTCCCCAGCCTTTCTCGTTGTATTAAAGTTGTGATTTTGTAACCATGAGGAGTCCTGTGTCTTTCTTGTCCCCTCGGTCTCTCTCAGCCTGGAAGAATGAACGACCCAGCCCCTCGGGGTGGGGGGGCTGCTTAGATTATTTGTGGTTTGCCAGCTCTGATGGGATTTGACAGCTCTGATTTGGTGTTGCACAGCTGGCAACACCAAACGGTGCCGAACTGCCCAGGCGGAAACACTCCCTGAAAGCTGGAAGCACGGGGCAGCTCCATCAGCCTCTTGGAGACGCGTGTCGGACTGTGTGAAGGTGGAGGTGTGATGGATAATGGGCGTTTCGAAAGGAGCCGGAACAGCGACTGGGGGAAACATACACACACACACAGACACACATATATACACAGACACACACGCACACATATACACAGACACACACGCGCATACACACACACTGGGGGAAAACTCGCTGACCGTCAAGTCGATGGGATCTTCGATCCAGTCCTTTTCCAGAGACTGATTTGCAGTTTCGGGGATTGTCCTGTTTCCTGATTAATAACCATGACGAAGGTGCTGCAGAAACGGCAATTCATAGGGCGGTTAGCACTGCTGCCTCACGGTGGAGGACGGGGGCAGCACGGTGGTGTAGTGATTAGCGCTGCTGCCTCATGGTGCCGAGGACCAGGACAGCAGGGTGGCACAGTGGTTAGCACTGTTGCCTCACGGCGCCGAGGACCCGGGTTCGATCCCGGCTCTGGGTCACTGTCCGTGTGGAGTTTGCACATTCTCCCCGTGTCTGCGTGGGTCTCACCCCCACAACCCAAACGAGGAGGGTCCGTCATACACTCCTGGCCAAAGCATTGCATCACCTCCCCCAGTCCAGCCCTGGGCCAACAGTTGGACGTCGCTGGTTGCAAATGCCCTCCCGTGGGGAAAGAGTGTTGCAAATGTCTCTCGTCGTTGTGCTATGTGGGACGGCAGAGCTGTTGGGACTGATGAGTCGCTGCCCGATGTGGGGGAAACCTCCCGCACCCCCCCCCCCCCCCCCCCCCCCCAAGCACAGCAGGAAAGTCCCAGGCTGCTGTTGCGGCCTGTGTGGGCTTTTCTCGGCCCGGGCTCCCATCCTGATCCCCCGGCTGGCCGGCTCCCGTGTGTCTGAACATGGAGCGACCAGGATGGGGAATGAGTGAGCGAAGGAGCAGGGCCAGGAGCGTTCCCACGTCAGCGGCAGGTCCGAGCTGAGCAGGGGCAGGAAAAATGGAGCAACGTTAAACATAATTTAATCAATAAATGGCCAATTATTCCGGGAAGAATATATTCCAGTCCCAGCTCGTCCAGTGGAGGTGATTTAACGGACAACACAGTATTGACTCTGAGGTGGGTAACATTACCCAGGTCGCTGGCCCGTAACCATGGCAGCTCCTTCATCGTTCTGTCTCTTTCTCTTTTCATTCACTCTCTGCCTCCATCTCCCACTTTCTATTGTGCTAAGTCTCTGAATCGATCTGTCTGTGCCCCCCCGTGTCTGTGCCCCCCGTGTCTGTGCCCCCCCCCCGTGTCTGTGCCCCCCCCGTGTCTGTGCCCCCCCGTGTCTGTGCCCCCCCGTGTCTGTGCCCCCCCGTGTCTGTGCCCCCCCGTGTCTGTGCCCCCCCCGTGTCTGTGCCCCCCCCGTGTCTGTGCCCCCCCCGTGTCTGTGCCCCCCCCCGTGTCTGTGCCCCCCCCGTGTGTGCCCCCCCCGTGTCTGTGCCCCCCCCCGTGTCTGTGCCCCCCCCGTGTCTGTGCCCCCCCGTGTCTGTGCCCCCCCGTGTCTGTGCCCCCCCGTGTCTGTGCCCCCCCGTGTCTGTGCCCCCCCCCGTGTCTGTGCCCCCCCGTGTCTGTGCCCACCCCCCCGTGTCTGTGCCCCCCCCCCGTGTCTGTGCCCCCCCCCGTGTCTGTGCCCCCGCCCCCCGTGTCTGTGCCCCCCCGTGTCTGTGCCCCCCCCGTGTCTGTGCCCCCCCCGTGTCTGTGCCCCCCCCGTGTCTGTGCCCCCCCCGTGTCTGTGCCCCCCCGTGTCTGTGCCCCCCCGTGTCTGTGCCCCCCCGTGTCTGTGCCCCCCCGTGTCTGTGCCCCCCCCGTGTCTGTGCCCCCCCCCGTGTCTGTGCCCCCCCCCGTGTCTGTGCCCCCCCCCGTGTCTGTGCCCCCCCCCGTGTCTGTGCCCCCCCCGTGTCTGTGCCCCCCCCGTGTCTGTGCCCCCCCCGTGTCTGTGCCCCCCCCGTGTCTGTGCCCCCCCCGTGTCTGTGCCCCCCCCCCCCGTGTCTGTGCCCCCCCGTGTCTGTGCCCCCCCGTGTCTGTGCCCCCCCCGTGTCTGTGCCCCCCCGTGTCTGTGCCCCCCCCGTGTCTGTGCCCCCCCCGTGTCTGTGCCCCCCCCGTGTCTGTGCCCCCCCCGTGTCTGTGCCCCCCCCGTGTCTGTGCCCCCCCGTGTCTGTGCCCCCCCGTGTCTGTGCCCCCCCCGTGTCTGTGCCCCCCCCGTGTCTGTGCCCCCCCCGTGTCTGTGCCCCCCCGTGTCTGTGCCCCCCCCGTGTCTGTGCCCCCCCGTGTCTGTGCCCCCCCGTGTCTGTGCCCCCCCGTGTCTGTGCCCCCCCCCCGTGTCTGTGCCCCCCCCGTGTCTGTGCCCCCCCGTGTCTGTGCCCCCCCGTGTCTGTGCCCCCCCGTGTCTGTGCCCCCCCCGTGTCTGTGCCCCCCCCCGTGTCTGTGCCCCCCCGTGTCTGTGCCCCCCCGTGTCTGTGCCCCCCCCGTGTCTGTGCCCCCCCGTGTCTGTGCCCCCCCGTGTCTGTGCCCCCCCGTGTCTGTGCCCCCCCCCGTGTCTGTGCCCCCCCGTGTCTGTGCCCCCCCCCGTGTCTGTGCCCCCCCCGTGTCTGTGCCCCCCCCGTGTCTGTGCCCCCCCGTGTCTGTGCCCCCCCCGTGTCTGTGCCCCCCCGTGTCTGTGCCCCCCGTGTCTGTGCCCCCCCGTGTCTGTGCCCCCCCGTGTCTGTGCCCCCCCGTGTCTGTGCCCCCCCGTGTCAGTGCCCCCCCTGTGTCTGTGCCCCCCCCCGTGTCTGTGCCCCCCCCGTGTCTGTGCCCCCCCCGTGTCTGTGCCCCCCCCGTGTCTGTGCCCCCCCCGTGTCTGTGCCCCCCCGTGTCTGTGCCCCCCCCCGTGTCTGTGCCCCCCCCGTGTCTGTGCCCCCCCCGTGTCTGTGCCCCCCCCGTGTCTGTGCCCCCCCCCGTGTCTGTGCCCCCCCCGTGTCTGTGCCCCCCCCGTGTCTGTGCCCCCCCCGTGTCTGTGCCCCCCCCGTGTCTGTGCCCCCCCCGTGTCTGTGCCCCCCCCGTGTCTGTGCCCCCCCCGTGTCTGTGCCCCCCCCGTGTCTGTGCCCCCCCGTGTCTGTGCCCCCCCCGTGTCTGTGCCCCCCCCGTGTCTGTGCCCCCCCGTGTCTGTGCCCCCCCCGTGTCTGTGCCCCCCCCGTGTCTGTGCCCCCCCCGTGTCTGTGCCCCCCCCCGTGTCTGTGCCCCCCCGTGTCTGTGCCCCCCCGTGTCTGTGCCCCCCGTGTCTGTGCCCCCCGTGTCTGTGCCCCCCCCGTGTCTGTGCCCCCCCCGTGTCTGTGCCCCCCCGTGTCTGTGCCCCCCCGTGTCTGTGCCCCCCCCGTGTCTGTGCCCCCCCCGTGTCTGTGCCCCCCCCGTGTCTGTGCCCCCCGTGTCTGTGCCCCCCCCGTGTCTGTGCCCCCCCGTGTCTGGCCCCCCCGTGTCTGTGCCCCCCGTGTCTGTGCCCCCCGTGTCTGTGCCCCCCGTGTCTGTGCCCCCCGTGTCTGTGCCCCCCGTGTCTGTGCCCCCCGTGTCTGTGCCCCCCGTGTCTGTGCCCCCCCGTGTCTGTGCCCCCCCGTGTCTGTGCCCCCCCGTGTCTGTGCCCCCCCGTGTCTGTGCCCCCCCGTGTCTGTGCCCCCCGTGTCTGTGCCCCCCCGTGTCTGTGCCCCCCCGTGTCTGTGCCCCCCCGTGTCTGTGCCCCCCCGTGTCTGTGCCCCCCCGTGTCTGTGCCCCCCCCGTGTCTGTGCCCCCCGTGTCTGTGCCCCCCCGTGTCTGTGCCCCCCCGTGTCTGTGCCCCCCCGTGTCTGTGCCCCCCGTGTCTGTGCCCCCCGTGTCTGTGCCCCCCCCGTGTCTGTGCCCCCACCCCCCCGTCCCGTGTCTCTGTCGCCCCCCACATCTCACTGCGGTACGGGTCCCACACACACCAACTCACTGGGGTGCGGGTCCCACACACACCGACTGTCACTGGGGTAGAGGTCCCACACACACCGACTCACACTCAATATGTTTTGCCTATAATGGATGTGTCTACTAGGTTTCCAGAGGTCATTCCAGTACGTAATATTACAGCTAAAAAGATTGTGGAGGAGTTCCTTAAATTCTTTACTAGATATGGACTACCCACAGAAATTCAATCGGATCAAGGAACGAATTTTACCTCTAGGTTATTCAAAGAAGTTATGGATAGCTTAGGAATAAAACAATTTAAATCAACTGCGTACCATCCAGAATCGCAGGGAACGTTAGAAAGGTGGCATCAGACATGCAAGACAATGTTGAGGGCGTATTGTCAAGATTATCCAGAGAATTGGGATAAAGGAATTCCATTCGTATTGTGTGCAATTAGGGATGCACCTAATGAGTCTACCAAATTTAGTCCTTTTGAATTAATTTTTGGTCATGAGGTAAGAGGACCACTTAAACTGATTAAGGAAAAATTGGTGGGTGGCAATCTGAAATTACATTAATTGAATTACATGTCAAATTTTAGGGAACAATTAAATACAGCAGGTGAATTGGCTAGACAACATTTAAAAGGTGCACAAAATGTGATGAAACAGGTAGCGGGCAAGAAAGCAAAAGTTCGTAGTTTTGCCAGTGGGGATAAAGTTTTAGTATTGTTACCAGTGGTAGGTGAACCTTTAAAAGCTAGGTTTTGTGGACTTTATCTGATTGAAAGGAAATTGAGTGAGGTGAATTATGTGGTAAGAACGCCAGATAGAAGGAAAATTCACCGAGTGTCATGTGAATATGCATAAAAGGTATTTTGAAAGGGAAGGAGAGAAAAAGGAGGAGGTTTTAGTAATTCTAACTCAAAGTGAAGAACCAAATCCAGATGACTCTGAATTTGACATACCTCAAATTAAATTGGATAACGACAATGTTCTTAAATTGTGATACATTATTGAGTTACCTTCCAGAGGAAAAACAAACTGATCTGAAAGAGTTAGGGCAAGTTTGTAGAGATAAATTGGGAAGTACTAAAATGGCTATACATGATGTAGATGTGGGAAATGCTGCTCCAATCAAACAACATCCATATTGACTTAACCCTTTAAAATTGGCACAGGTTGAAAAAGAAACTGAAAGTATGCTTAAAAATGGCATAAATGAAGTGGGTTGCCGACAATGGAGCTCACCCGTGGTGATGGTACCGAAACCGGACGGTACCGAATGATTGTGTGTGGACTATAGAAAGGTTAATGCAGTTACAAGCCTGGACTCTTATCCTATTCCACAGTTGGAGGATTGCATGGAGAAGGTGGGACAATCAGCTTTTATCCCCAAACTGGATTTACTTAAAGGTTACTGGCAGGTACCTTTATCCGAAAGGGTGAAGAAGATTTCAGCTTTTGCGACTCCAGATGGTATATACCAATTCAAAGTTATGCCATTTGGCATGAAAAACGCCCCAGCCACATTTCAACGGTTCACTAACAATGTTGTTTCAGGATTACCCAATTGTGCGGTATATATCTACGATCTGGTAATTTTCAGTCAGACATGGAAAGAACATTTGAAACATCTGATGGAGTTATCCGATCGACTTCAGGAGGCGTGTTTGGTGGTAAACCTAGCCAAAGGTGAATTTGGAAAAGCCCAAGTCACTTTTCTTGGCCATACAATCGGACGGGGTCGAATGGTTACACGGGATGTGAAAACAAAAGTTATTGGGGCGTTTCCAATACCCTCGACACAACGGGAAATAATGCGATTTCTTGGCATGAGTGGTTTTTACTGTAAATTTGTGCTTAATTTTAGCAGTGTGATGGCTCCGAGTCCCCCCATCCTAATAAAATCTGTCTCTGGGCCACCAGGGAAGCAAAGGCCCAAACCTTACAAATGGATATAGATCTGTTAGGAGAGTGGGACAAAATGTGGCAGGCGTTTAAAAAAAAAAAAAAAAAAAATCTTTATTGTCACAAGTAGGCTTACATTAACACTGCAATGAAGTTACTGTGAAAAGCCCCTAGTCACCACACTCCGGCACCTGTTCGAGTACACGGAGGGAGAATTCAGAATGTCCAATTCATCTAACAGTACGTCTTTCGGGGCTTGTGGGAGGAAACTGGAGCACCCGGAGGAAACCCACGCAGACACAGGGAGAACGTGCAGACTCCGCACAGACAGTGACCCAAGCTGGGAATCGAACCCGGGACCCTGGCGCTGTGAAGCAGCAGTGCTAACCACTGTGCTTTAACGTGGATAAGTGTGAGGTCATCCATTTTGGTTGGAAAAATGGATAGGCAACGTATTATCTAAATGGGCACAGTAAGAAGTCTTACAACACCAGGTTAAAGTCCAACAGGTTTCTTTCGAATCACTAGCTTTCGGAGAGCTGCTCCTTGCTCAGGTGAATGAAGAGGTGGGTTCCACAGTGACATATACAGACAAAGTCAATGATGCAAGATGATACTTTGAATGTGAGTCTGTGCAGGTAATTAAGTCTTTACAGGTCTAGACGGTGAGACTGGAGAGAGGGATAATCCCAGGTTAAAGAGGTGTGAATTGTCTCAAGCCAGGCCAGTTGGTAGGATTTCGCAAGCCCAGGCCAGATGGGGGGTGAATGTAATGCAACATTCGCGCTTCTTGAAGGCCGCCTTGGAGAGCGCTTACCCGAAGATCAGAGGCTGAATGCCCTTGACTGCTGAAGTGTTCCCCGACTGGAAAGGAACATGCCTGCCCGGCGATTGTGCCGGGGGAGAGACTTCGGGATGCTCCAATGCAGAGGGGTCTGGGTGTCCTAGTGCATGAGTCACAGAAAACGAGCATGCAGGTACAGCAGGTGATACGGAAAGCGAATGGAATGTTGGCATTTATAGCTAAAGGAATTGAGTATAAAGGTAGTGAAGTGTTGTTGCAGCTGTACACGGCATTGGTGAGGCTGCACCTGGAGTATTGGGCACAGTTTTGGTTCCCGTATTTGAGGAAAAATGCAGTGGCATTGGAGGCAGTTCAGAGGAGGTTCACTCGATTGATTCCACAGATGAGGGGTTTGTCGTACGAGGAGAGATTGAACAGTTTAGGCCAATACACTGTAACCTCACTGCAGTGTTAATGTAAGCCTACTTGTGACGATAAAGATTATTATTATTCTCGTGTTTGGAGGAATGATTGGAGATCAAATCGAAGTATACAAGGTGCCAAAAGGTATGGATAAAGTAGACGTGGAGCTGATGCCTCCCCGAACAGGCGCCGGAATGTGGCGACTAGGGGCTTTTCACAGCAACTTCATTTGAAGCCGACTTGTGACAATAAGCCAATTTCATTTTATTTTCATTTAATTTCATTGTGGAGCATTCGAGAACGAGAGGTAGCAAATTTAAAACGGATTTGAGGAGAAACTACTTCTCCCAAAGGCCTGTGAATCTGTGGAGTTCGTTCCCCCAGAGTGCGGTGCATGCTGGGACAGCGAGTAAATTTACGGAGGAGTTAGACAGATTTTTTAGTTGGTAATGGGTTGAAGGGTTATGGAGAACGGGCAGGACGGTGGAGTTGGGGCCAGTATGGGATCAGCCAGGATCACATTGAGGGTGTTAGCCTCGGGAGGCTAAATTGCCGACTCCCGGTCCTAGGTCGTGTGTTCTAGGGAGGAGACGCTCTGGCTGACTTCGCAATCCAGCTCTTGGCCTGTAGCATTGTGGGTAACAGCTGAGAAACATATTGGCTTTGATAGAATGGCGGAGCAGACTCGATGGGCCGAATGGCCTAAATCTGCTCCTATAGCTTATGAACTTGTGGAACATCTCCAGGATTCCTGCTCCATATCCATCCGCCCGACCGGGAAAATGAGTGTCAGTTTGATGGAATGTGGGGGGGGGGGAGGGGAGATTAACTGTGATGCATTACAGAGTGGAATATCTTGTCCATGCTCACTGCTGGAGTTTTCCAACAATGGAATTTCAGGCACAATGTCTGCGTAATTCCTGTTCGATTGCAGGATATTTCAGAATAATTAAGGGACGATTGTGGACCTGGAGGGAATAAGAACAATTCTGGGAACGAATTAAATCTAACAGGATAAAAATGAAGCAGGAAAATAATTGAACTGTCAGCTTGAAACACGAGGGATTGAGGCCTGTTAAACAAAACTCCCCATCAGATTGCCATTGGTTTACAATGACCTCCGCTGTCTAATACATTTACCGGAGCGAGGCAGATAGATGGGCTGAATGGCCAGATCCTCTGCTCAGGCCTGGGCCACGGCTCAGCAGCTTAACGGTTTCCAATACACAAACACCCCAAAACCCAATACTGAGGGAGTGCCGCACTGTCAGAGGGTCAGTACTGAGGGTGCGCCGCACTGTCACAGGGTCAGTACTGAGGGAGTGCCGCACTGTCAGAGGGTCAGTACTGAGGGAGTGCCGCACTGTCAGAGAGTCAGTACTGAGGGAGTGCTGCACTGTCAGAGGGTCAGCACTGAGGGAGTGCCGCACTGTCAGAGGGTCAGTACTGAGGGAGCGCCGCACTGTCAGAGGGTCAGTACTGAGGGAGTGCCGCACTGTCAGAGGGTCAGTACTGAGGGAGCGCCGCACTGTCAGAGGGTCAGTACTGAGGCACTGCCGCACTGTTAGAGGGTCAGTACTGAGGGAGTGCCGCACTGTCAGAGGATCAGTACTGAGGGAGTGCCGCACGGTCAGAGGGTCAGTACTGGGGGAGTGCCGCACTGTCAGAGGGTCAGTACTGAGGGGGTGCTGCACTGTCAGAGGGTCAGTACTGACGGAGTGCCGCACTGTCAGAGGGTCAGTACTGAGGGAGTGCCGCACTGTCAGAGGGTCAGTACTGAGGGAGTGCCGCATGGTCAGAGGGTCAGTACTGGGGGAGTGCCGCACTGTCAGAGGGTCAGTACTGAGGGGGTGCTGCACTGTCGGAGGGTCAGTACTGAGGGAGTGCCGCACTGTCAGAGGGTCAGTACTGAGGGGGTGCTGCACTGTCGGAGGGTCAGTACTGAGGGAGTGCCGCACTGTCGGAGGGTCAGTACTGAAGGAGTGCCGCACTGTCAGAGGGTCAGTACTGAGGGAGTGCCGCACTGTCAGAGGGTCAGTGCTGAGGGAGCGCCGCACTGTCAGAGGGTTAGTACTGAGGGAGCGCCGCACTGTCGGAGGGTCAGTACTGAGGGAGAGAGGGTCAGTACTGAGTGAGTGCCGCACTGTCAGAGGGTCAGTACTGAGGGAGTGCCGCACTGTCAGAGGGTCAGTACTGAGGGGGTGCTGCACTGTCGGAGGGTCAGTACTGAGGGAGTGCCGCACTGTCGGAGGGTCAGTACTGAAGGAGTGCCGCACTGTCAGAGGGTCAGTACTGAGGGAGTGCCGCACTGTCAGAGGGTCAGTGCTGAGGGAGCGCCGCACTGTCAGAGGGTTAGTACTGAGGGAGCGCCGCACTGTCGGAGGGTCAGTACTGAGGGAGTGCCGCGCTGTCAGAGGGTCAGTACTGAGGGAGCGCCGCACTGTCAGAGGGTCAGTACTGAGGGAGTGCCGCACTGTCAGAGGGTCAGTACTGAAGGAGTGCCGCGCTGTCAGAGGGTCAGTACTGAGGGAGTGCCGCACTGTCAGAGGGTCAGTGCTGAGGGAGCGCCGCACTGTCAGAGGGTTAGTACTGAGGGAGCGCCGCACTGTCAGAGGGTCAGTACTGAGGGAGTGCCGCACTGTCAGAGGGTCAGTGCTGAGGGAGCGCCGCACTGTCGGAGGGTCAGTACTGAGGGAGTGCCGCACTGTCAGAGGGTCAGTACCGAGGGAGTGCCGCACTGTCAGAGGTTCAGTACCGAGGGAGTGCCGCACTGTCGGAGGGTCAGTACTGAGGGAGTGCCGCACTGTCAGAGGGTCAGTACCGAGGGAGTGCCGCACTGTCAGAGGCTCAGTACCGAGGGAGTGCCGCACTGTCAGAGGGTCAGTACTGAGGGAGTGCCGCACTGTCAGAGGGTCAGTACTGAGGGAGTGCCGCACTGTCAGAGGGTCAGTACTGAGGGAGTGCCGCACTGTCAGAGGGTCAGTACTGAGGGAGTGCCGCACTGTCAGAGGGTCAGTACTGAGGGAGTGCCGCATTGTCAGAGGGTCAGTACTGAGGGAGTGCCGCACTGTCAGAGGGTCAGTACTGAGGGAGTGCCGCACTGTCAGAGGGTCAGTACTGAGGGAGTGCTGCACTGTCAGAGGAACAGGACTGAGGGAGCGCAGCACTGTCAGAGGGTCAGTACTGAGGGAGCGCAGCACTGTCAGAGGAACAGGACTGAGGGAGCGCAGCACTGTCTATGGGTCAATACACAATCTCGGTACACACTGTCTCTAGGTATAAACAGTCCAAGTTTGGGGCAGCACGGTAGCATTGTGGATAGCACAATTGCTTCACAGCTCCGGGGTCCCAGGTTCGATTCCCAGCTTGGGTCACTGTCTGTGCGGAGTCTGCACATCCACCCCGTGTGTGCGTGGGTTTCCTCCGGGTGCTCCGGTTTCCTCCCACAGTCCAAAGATGTGCGGGTTAGGTGGATTGGCCATGATAAATTGCCCTTAGTGTCCAAAATTGCCCTTAGTGTCCAAAATTGCCCTTAGTGTTGGGTGGGGTTACTGGGTTACGGGGATAGGGTGGCGGTGTTGACCTTGGGTAGGGTGCTCTTTCCAAGAGCCGGTGCAGACTCGATGGGCTGAATGGCCTTCTTCTGCTCTGTAAATTCTATGATAGTCTGTGTGGTGTACAGAGTCCCAGTCTGTGTGGTACACAGTCCCAGTCTGTGCGGTGTACACGGTCCCAGTCTGTGTGGTGTACACAGTCCCAGTCTGTGTACACATTCTCTCTCTGGGTGTGCACTCTCTCTCTCTCTCTGTGTACACACTCTCTCTCTCTGTGTACACACTCTCTCTCTGTGTACACACACTCTCTCTCTCTCTCTGGGTGTACACTCTCTCTCTCTCTCTCTCTGGGTGTACACACTCTCTCCCTCTGGGTGTACACACACTCTCTCTCTCTCTGGGTGTACACTCTCTCTCTCTCTCTGTACACACTCTCTCTCTAGGTGTACACACTCTCTCTCTCTTTCTCTCTGTGTACTCTCTCTCTCTGTACACACTCTCTCTCTGGGTGTACACACACTCGCTCTCTCTCTCTGTGTACACACTCTCTCTCCCTCTCTCTGGGTGTACACACACTCTCTCTCTGTGTACACTCTCTCTCTCTCTCTCTGGGTGTTCACACTCTCTCTCTCGGGGTGTACACACTCTCTCTCTCGGGGTGTACACTCTCTCTCTCTCTCTCTCTCTGGGTGTACACACTCTCTCTCTCTCTCTCTCTCTCTGGGTGTACACACTCTCTCTGGGTGTACACACACTCTCTCTCTGGGTGTACATACTCTCTCTCTGGGTGTGCTCTCTCTCTCTGTGTACACACTCTCTGGTTGTACACACTCTCTCTCTGGGTGTGCACTCTCTCTCTCTCTGGGTGGACACACACTCTCTCTCTCTCTCTGTACACACTCTCTCTGGGTGTGCACTCTCTCTCTCTCTCTCTCTGGGTGTGCACTCTCTCTCTCTCTCTCTGGGTGTACACACTCTCTCTCTCTCTCTCTGGGTGTACACACTCTCTCTCTGGGTGTGCACTCTCTCTCTCTCTCTCTGGGTGTACACACTCTCTCTCTCTGGGTGTACACGCACTCTCTCTCAGCTCAGTAACAGAATGAGGCTGCGGGGAGAACTCAAGCTCTTATGCTCCGCCTTCAGGGCAGAGCCAGAAGTCAGCAGATCCAACCAGGACCCGGGACCTGTCAGCCAATAGCCTCTCGGCTTCACAGGTACCACATTACCCCTAATACATACCACCACATTCACCCCTTGTTAAAAAGGAACCCGGCGGGGTGGTGGTTCGCATGGTGGTAGGGGTTTACAAGGCTGGCCCTGGAACAAATTTCGAACTGTGGCTATGCATTTTTAGCCCAACATTTAGCTATGTACAAGTTTGTCAGAACTATTTACAATAAGGAAAAACATTTTCTTTCACAACAAAATTCTTGCTTTCTTGGTGTCACGCGGATTCCACGAGTCGGTCGGGCGGTCTGGTCGTCCTCGTCGATCGCCTCAGCCCCGGTGGTGGTGCAGGTGCTGGCTCGGGCACTGTTGTCTCCGGGAGCGTTGCGCTGTTCGTTCCTGTTTCTTTACTCCTGGGCGGGCACGGGAGGAGGACCGATCCCCCCGGGAAGGGGGCGGCCGTGGGGTGCGCCGGTGGCAGGGAGGGGGTGATCGGTGTTGGGGGTATGTGTGTGTTGCCGGCGGGCGCCAGGTCCCGCAGGGAGACCGTGTCCTGTCGGCCGTCGGGGTACGCCACGTAGACGTACTGCGGGTTCGCGTGGAGAAGGTGAACCCTCTCGACCAACGGGTCCGACTTGTGCGGCCGCACATGTTTCCGGAGCAAGATGGGTCCTGGGGCTGCCAGCAAGGTCAGCGGCGACGTTCCGGAGGAGGACTTCCTGGGGAAGACAAGGAGGCGCTCTTGAGGCGTTTGGTTAGTGGTGGTACACAGCAGCGACCGGATGGAGTGGAGAGCGTCCGGGAGGACCTCCTGCCACCGGGAAACTGGGAGATCCCTGGACCGTAGGGCCAGTAGGACGGTCTCCCAGACCGTACCGTTCTCCCTCTCTACCTGACCGTTCCCCCAGGGGTTGTAGCTGGTCGTCCTGCTCGAGGCAATGCCCTTGCTGAGCAGGAACTGGCGCAGCTCGTCACTCATGAAGGAGGACCCCCTGTCGCTGTGGACGTATGCGGGGAAACCGAACAGTGTGAATATGGTGCCAAGGGCTTTAATGACTGTGGCCGCGGTCATGTCGGGGCAGGGGATGGCAAAGGGGAAACGGGAGTACTCGTCCACCACGTTTAGGAAGTATGCGTTGCGGTCGGTGGAGGGGAGGGGCCCTTTGAAATCCAGACTGAGGCGTTCAAAGGGATGGGAAACCTTTATCAGGTGCGCTCTATCTGGCCTGAAAAAGTGCGGTTTGCACTCTGCGCAGATGTGGCAGTTCCTGGTGACAGTACGGACCTCCTCCACAGAGTAGGGGAGGTTGCGGGACTTTATAAAGTGGTAGAATCGAGTGACCCCCGGGTGGCAGAGGTCCTCGTGGAGGGCTTGGAGGCGGTCTATTTGTGCGTTGGCACATGTGCCGCGGGATAGGGCATCGGACGGCTCGTTCAGCTTTCCGGGATGATACAAGATCTCATAGTTGAAGGTGGAGAGCTCGATCTTCCACCTTAAGATCGTGTCGTTCTTAATTTTGCCCCGCTGTGCATTATCGAACATAAAGGCTACCGACCGTTGGTCAGTGAGGAGAGTGAATCTCCTGCCGGCCAGGTAATGCCTCCAATGTCGCACAGCTTCCACTATGGCTTGGGCTTCCTTTTCCACTGAGGAGTGGCGGATTTCTGAGGTGTGGAGGGTCCGGGAGAAAAAGGCCACGGGTCTGCCCGCTTGGTTAAGGGTGGCCGCCAGAGCTACATCGGAGGCGTCGCTCACGACCTGGAAGGGGAGGGACTCGTCGATCGCGCGCATCGTGGCCTTTGCGATATCCGCTTTGATGCGGCTGAAGGCCTGGCGGGCCTCTATCGACAGGGGGAAGGTAGTGGACTGTATTAACGGGCGAGCCTTGTCTGCGTACTGGGAAACCCACTGGGCGTAATATGAAAAGAACCCCAGGCAACGTTTCAGGGCTTTGGAGCAGTGGGGGAGGGGAAATTCCATAAGGGGGCGCATGCGTTCGGGGTCGGGGCCTATTATCCCATTGCGCACTACGTATCCCAGGATGGCCAACCGGTTTGTGCTAAAAACGCACTTTTCCTCGTTGTATGTGAGGTTCAGGGCGTTAGCGGTCTGGAGGAATTTTTGGAGGTTGGCGTTGTGATCCTGCTGATCGTGGCCGCAGATGGTTACGTTGTCGAGATACGGGAACGTGGCCTGCAACCCGTGCTGGTCAACCATTCGGTCCATCTCCCGTTGGAAGACCGAGACACCGTTCGTGACGCCAAATGGGACCCTTAGGGAGTGGTAGAGCCGCCCGTCTGCCTCGAAGGCCGTGTACTTGCGGTCACTCGGGCGGATGGGGAGCTGGTGGTAGGCGGACTTGAGGTCCACGGTGGAGAAGACCTTATATTGGGCAATCCGATTGACCATGTTGGATATGCGGGGGAGAGGGTACGCATCTAGCTGCGTGTACCTGTTGATGGTCTGACTATAGTCTATGACCATCCTTTGCTTCTCCCCTGTCTTGACTTCTACCACCTGGGCTCTCCAGGGACTATTGCTGGCCTGGATTATGCCCTCCTTCAGCAGCCGCTGGACTTCAGACCGGATAAATGTCGGGTCCTGGGCGCTGTACCGTCTGCTCCTAGTGGCGACGGGTTTGCAATCCGGGGTGAGGTTCGCAAACAAGGACGGCGGTTCGACCTTGAGGGTTGCGAGGCCGCAGATAGTGAGTGGGGGTATTGGGCTGCCGAATTGAAACGTTAGGCTCTGCAGGTTACACTGGAAATCTAATCCCAGTAATGTGGGGGCGCAGAGTTGGGGAAGGACGTAGAGCCTGTAGTTCTTAAACTCCCTCCCTTGCACCGTTAGGTTCGCGATGCAGAACCCTTTGATCTCTACGGAGTGGGATCCTCCAGCTAGGGAAATCTTTTGCGTGCTTGGATGGATGGTCAGAAAACAGCGTCTTACCGTATCTGGGTGAATAAAACATTCCGTGCTCCCGGAGTCGATCAGGCAAGGCGTCTCGTATCCGTTGATCAGCACCGTTGTCGTCGTCGTCTGGAGCGTCCGGGGCCGCGATTGATCCAGAGTCACCGAAGCCAGTCGTGGTAGTCGTGTCACGGCGTTTTCTTCGGACCCCGTGGAGCCGTCGATGCCGGGGTCCTTTGTTGTCAACCAAGATGGTGGTGTCCATGGATCGCACGCGGTCGGGGGTGGACAAAATGCCCGCCCCCATGAATCGCACGCGGTCGGGGGTGGACAAAATGGCCACCCCCATGAATCGCACGCGGTCGGGGGTGGACAAAATGGCCACCCCCATGAATCGCACGCGGCCGGGGGTGGACAAAATGGCCGCCCCCATGAATCGCACGCGGTCGGGGGTGGACAAAATGGCCGCCCCCATGAATCGCACGCGGCCGGGGGTCACAAGATGGCGGCCCTCATCCTCCCCTTGTGGTGTCCGGGACCCAAAATGGCGGCGCCCGCAGGTCGCACATGGGACGCTGGGGGGGGTATGGAATCTGCTGTTCTCGTTCTTCCCCGGTGATTGCGGCGACCCCCCGGGACCGGCACACTGCCGCGTAATGGCCCTTCTTGCTGCAGCTTTTACAAACAGCTGCGCGGGCCGGGCAGCGCTGCCGGGGGTATTTCGCCTGCCCGCAAAAGTAGCAGCGGGCCCCCCCCCCGGGATGGTCTGGCGCTCTAACCGCGCAAGCTTGCGGGGGGGTGGGGGGGTGCCGGGGAGTCGGTCGCGACGGGGGTCCAAGGAGCCCAAGGGGCTGCCGCGCGGTCGGGGCCATAGGCGCGGGCGTTTTGAGAGGCCACGTCGAGGGAGGCCACAAGGGCCCGTGCTTCTGAGAGTCCAAGCGACTCTCTTTCTAAAAGTCTCTGACGAATTTGGGGAGAATTCATACCTGCCACGAATGCGTCTCGGATTAGCAGGTCCGTGTGTTCGATCGCGCTCACCGACGGGCAGTTGCAGTTTCGTCCCAAAATCAGCAGCGCTGTAGAATTCGTCGAGCGATTCTCCGGGGATTTGCCGTCTCGTCGCGAGTTGGTGGCCTGCGTAGACCTGGTTTACGGGCCGAATGTAAATGTCCTTCAGCAATGTGAGCGCCGTCGGGAAATCCTCCGCGTCTTCGATAAGCGTGTAGATCTCCGGGCTCACCCTCGAATGCAGGACCTGCATTTTCTGTTCTTCCGTGGTCCGTCCGGGGGCCGTTCGAAGGTAGCCTTCGAAGCATGCTAGCCAGTGTTTAAACACGGCCGCCGAGTTTGCTGCATGGGGGCTGATCCGCAGGCACTCCGGGGCGATCCGGAGCTCCATAGTCTTTTAAGCTTGCTTAATAAATTGTAGCGCACAATGACTTACACAAGTCGAGAAGCGATGAAGTCTATCGAGGCTTTATTAAGCAAGACTTGTTCCCCAGCAGCTCAGGAACAGAATGAGGCTGCGGGGAGAACTCGAGCTCTTATACTCCGCCTTCAGGGCGGAGCCAGAAGTCGGCAGATCCAACCAGGACCCGGGACCTGTCAGCCAATAGCCTCTCGGCTTCACACGTACCATATTACCCCTAATACAGACCACCACACACACTCTCTCTGGGTGGACACTCTCTCGCTGGGTGTACCCACTCTGTCTCTCTCTGGGTGTACGCACTCTCTCTCTCTGGGTGTACACAGTCTCTCTCTCTGGGTGTACGTACACTCGCTCTCTCTGGTGTACACTCTCTCTATCTCTCTGGGTATACACACTCTCTCTCTCTGGGTGTACACACTCTCTCTCTCTCGGGGTGTACACACTCTCTCTCTGGGTGTACACACTCTCTCTCTCTGGGTGTACACTCTCTCTCTCTTGGTGTACTCACTCTCTCTCTGGGTGGACACTCTCTTGCTGGGTGTACCCACTCTGTCTCTCTCTGGGAGTACACACTCTCTCTCTCTGGGTGTACACACTCTCTCTCTCTCTCTGGGTGTACACACACTCTCTCTGGGTGCACACACTCTCTCTCTGGGTGTACGCACTCTCTCTCTGGGTGTGCACTCTATCTCTCTCTCTGGGTGTACACACTCTCTCACTCTCTCTGGGTGTACACACTCTCTCTGGGTGTACACACTCTCTCTCTGGGTGTCCACTCTCTCTCTCTCTCTCTCTCTGGGTGTACACACTCTCTCTCTGGGTGTACACACACTCTCTCTCTGGGTGTACACACTCTCTGGGTGTACACACACTCTCGCTCAGGGTGTACACACATTCTCTCTCTCTCTTGGTGGACACACTCACTCTCTCTCTCTGGGTGTACACACTCTCTCTCTCTCTCTCTGGGTGTACACACTCTCTCTCGCTCTGGGTGTACACACACTCACTCTCTCTCTCTCTCTCTGGGTGTATACACACTCTCTCTCTGGGTGTACACACTCTCTCTCTCACTTGGGATGTATACACTCTCTCTGGGTGTACACACTCTCTCTCTTGGTGTACACACACTCTCTCTCTGGGTGTACACACTCTCTCTCTCTGGGTGTACTCACTCTCTCAGCCTCTCTCTGGGTGTACACTCTCTCTCTGGGTGTACACACTCTCTCTCTCTCTCTGGGTGTACACACTCTCTCTCTCTGGGTGTACACACTCTCTCTCTGGGTGTACACACTCCCTCTCTCTCTCTCTGGGGGTGCACTCTCTCTCTGGGCGTACACTCTCTCTCTGGGCGTACACTCTCTCTCTCTTGGTGTACACACACTCTCTCTCTGGGTGTACATACTCTCTCCCTCTCTCTGGGTGTACACTCTCTCTCTCTCTGGTGTACACACTCTCTCTCTCTCTCTGGGTGTACACACTCTCTCTCGCTCTGGGTGTACACACACTCTCTCTCTCTCTCTGGGTGTACACACTCTCTCTCTCACTTGGGATGTACACACTCTCTCTGGGTGTACACACACTCTCTCTCTGGGTGTACACACTCTCTCTCTCACTTAGGATGTACACACTGTCTCTGGGTGTACACACTCTCTCTCTCTGGGTGTACTCACTCTCTCTCCCTCTCTCTGGGTGTACACTCTCTCTCTGGGTGTACACTCTCTCTCTCTCTCTGGGTGTACACACTCTCTCTCTCTGGGTGTACACACTCTCTGGGTGTACACACTCTCTCTCTCTGGGTGTCCACACTCTCTCTCTCTCTGGGTGTACACACTCTCTCTCTGGGTGTACACACTCCCCCTCTCTCTCTCTCTCTCTGGGTGTGCACTCACTCGCTCTCTGGGCGTACACTCTCTCTCTCTCTTGGTGTACACACACTCTCTCTCTGGGTGTACATACTCTCTCCCTCACTTTGGGTGTACACTCTCTCTCTGGGTGTACACACTCTCTCTCTCTCTCTGGGTGTACACACACACTCTCTCTGGGTGTACACACTCTCTCTCTGGGTGTACACTCTCTCTCTCTCTCTCTCTCTCTGGGTGTACACTCTCTCTCTCTCTCTCTCTCTGGGTGTACACACTCTCTCTCTCTGGGTGTACACACTCTCTCTCTCTGGGTGTACACACTCTCTCTCTCTGGGTATACACACTCTCTCTCTCTGGGTGTACACTCTCTCTCGCTCTCTCTCTGGGTGTACACACTCTCTCTCTCTGGGTGTACACACTCTCTCTCTGAGTGTACACACACTCTCTCTGTCTGGGGGTACACTCTCTCTCTCTCTGTGTACACACTCTCTCTCTCTCTCTGGGTGTACTCTCTCTCTCTCTCTCTGGGTGTACACACACTCTCTCTCTCTCTCTCTGTACACACTCTCTCTCTCTCTCTCTGGGTGTACACTCTCTCTCTCTCTGGGTGTACACTCTCTCTCTCGGGGTGTACACACTCTCTCTCTCTCTCTGGGTGTACACACACTCTCTCTTTCTCTCTCTGGGTGTACACACTCTCTCTCTCTCTGGGTGTACACACTCTCTCTCTCTTTCTGGGTGTACACTCTCTCTGTCTCTCTGGGTGTACACTCTCTCGGGGTGTACACTCTCTCTGTCTCTCTGGGTGTACACACTCTCTCTCTGGGTGTACACTCTCTCTCTCTCTCTGGGTGTACACACTCTCTCTGTGTACACACACTCTCTCTCTGGGTGTCCACACTCTCTCTCTTTGGGTGTACACACTCTCTCTCTCTGGGTGTCCACACACTCTCGCTCTGGGTGTACACACTATCTCTCTCTCTGGGTGTACACACTCTCTCTCTCTGGGTGTGTACAGTCTCTATCTCTCTCTCTCTCTGGGTGTACACACTCTCTCTCTCTGGGTGTACACACTCTCTCTCTCTCTCGGTGTACATACACACTCTCTCTCTGGGTGTACACACTCTCTCTCTGGGTGTACACACACTCTCGGGGTGCACACACACTCTCTCTCTCTCTGGGTGTACACACTCTCTCTCTGGGTGTACACACTCTCTCTCTCTGGGTGTACACACTCTCTCTCTTTGGTGTACACACTCTCTCGCTCTCTCTGGGTGTACACACTACCTCTCTCTGGGTGTACACACTCTCTCTCTCTGGGTGTACACACTCTCTCTCTCTCTCTGGGTGTACACACTCTCGCTCTCTCTGGGTGTACATACTCTCTCTCTCTTTGGGTGTACACACTCTCTCTCTCTCTGGGTGTACACACTCTCTCTCTCTCTGGGTGTACACACTCTGTCTCGGGGTGTACACACACTCTCTCTCTCTCTGGGTGTACACACACTCTCTCTCTCTCTGGGTGTACACACTCTGTCTCTGGGTGTACACACTCTCTCTCTCTCTGGGTGTACACACACTCTCTCTCTCTCTGGGTGTACACACTCTGTCTCTGGGTGTACACACTCTCTCTCTCTCTGGGTGTACACACACTCTCTCTCTCTCTGGGTGTACACACTCTGTCTCGGGGTGTACACACACTCTCTCTCTCTCTGGGTGTACACACACTCTCTCTCTCTCTCTCTGTGCGGAATTTGATGCGGGGTTTCCGCTTCCTCTGTGAATCCGGAACTAGCGCCGAGCGGAGCGGCCGGGCAGCGGTATCGGGACTGGCCGGGAGCGGGGTTCCCGCCGGGACTGACCGGGAGCGGGGTTCCCGCCGGGACCGGGAGCGGGGTTCCCGCCGGGAGCGGTGCCGCCGCCATGGCCGACAAGCCGCACCGCTGCTCGGGGCCGGGAGCGGCTCCCAGACCCGTCAACATGAACCTGTTCGCAACCTGGGAGATAGACCGCGGCTCCCCCAGCTGTGTGCCCAGGTAGGCAGCGCCCCCCTACCCCCCTCACCCCCCTACCCCCCTCACCCCCCTACACCCCTCACCCCCCCTACCCCAACCCCCTACCCCCCCACCCACCCCCTCACCCCCCTCACCCCCTACCCCCCACCCCCTCACCCCCCTACCCCCCTCACCCCCCCTCACCCCCCCTCACCTCCCTCACCCCCCCTACCCCCCTCACCCCCCCTACCCCCCTCACCCCCCCACACCCCCCCTACCACCCTCACCCCCCCTACCCCCCTCACCCCCCCTACCCCCCTCACCCCCCCTACCTCCCTCACCCCCCTACCCCCCTCACCCCCCCTACCTCCCTCACCCCCCCTACCTCCCTCACCCCCCTACCCCCTCACCCCCCAACCCCCTCACCCCCCCTACCCCCCTCACCCCCCCCTACCCCCCCACCCCCCCTACCCCCCCTCACCCCCCCTACCCCCCTCACCCCCCCACCCCCCCTCACCCCCCCTCACCCCCCCTACCACCCCTCACCCCCCCTACCCCCTCCTCCCTCACCCCCCCTACCCCCCTCACCCCCCCTACCTCCCTCACCCCCCCCTACCTCCCTCACCCCCCTACCCCCTCACCCCCCTACCCCCCTCACCCCCCCTACCCCCCCACCCCCCCCTACCCCCCTCACCCCCCCTACCCCCCACCCCCCTCACCCCCCTCACCCCCCTACCCCCCCCCACCCCCCTCACCCCAACCCCCTACCCCCCCCACCCCCCTCACCCCAACCCCCTACCCCCCCCACCCCCTCACCCCCCCTCACCCCCCTCACCCCAACCCCCTACCCCCCCACCCCCTCACCCCCCCCCTCACCCCCCTCACCCCAACCCCCTCACCCCCCCCTCACCCCCCTCACCCCAACCCCCCTACCCCCCCCACCCCTACCCCCCTCACCCCCCTACCCCCCTCACCCCCCTACCCCCCTCACCCCCCTACCCCCCTCACCCCCCCTACCCCCTACCCCCCTCACCCCCCCTACCCCCCTCACCCCCTCACCCCCCTACCCCCCTCACCCCAACCCCCTACCCCCCTCACCCCCCTCACCCCAACCCCCTACCCCCCCCCACCCCCCCACCCCCCCCACCCCCTACCCCCCTCACCCCCCCTACCCCCTCACCCCCCCTACCCCCCCACCCCCTCACCCCCCTACCCCCCTCACCCCCCCCTACCCCCCTCACCCCCCTACCCCCCTCACCCCCCTACCCCCCTCACCCCCCCTACCCCCCTCACCCCCCTACCCCCCTCACCCCAACCCCCTACCCCCCCTCACCCCCCTCACCCCCCCTACCCCCCCTACCCCCTCACCCCCCCTCACCCCCCTCACCCCCCCCTACCCCCCCCACCCCCCTACCCCCCTCACCCCCTACCCCCCTCACCCCCCCTACCCCCTCACCCCCCCTACCCCCCCACCCCCCCTACCCCCCCTCACCCCCCCTACCCCCCTCACCCCCCCTACCCCCCTCACCCCCCCACCCCCCTCACCCCCCTCACCCCCCTACCCCCCCCACCCCCCTCACCCCAACCCCCTACCCCCCCCACCCCCCTCACCCCAACCCCCTACCCCCCCCACCCCCCTCACCCCAACCCCCTACCCCCCCACCCCCTCACCCCCCCCTCACCCCCCCTCACCCCCAACCCCCTACCCCCCCAACCCCCTCACCCCCCCCCCTCACCCCCCTCACCCCAACCCCCTACCCCCCCCCACCCCTCACCCCCCCACCCCCCCCCACCCCCTCACCCCCCACCCCCCTCACCCTCATCCCCCCCACCACCTCACCCCCCTCACCCTCATCCCCCTCACCCCCCTACCCCCTCACCCCTCTACCCCCCTCACCCCCTACCCCCCCACCCCCCCACCCCAACCCCCTACCCCCCCACCCAACCCCCACCCCCCTCACCCCCCCTACCCCCTCACCCCCCCTACCCCCCTCACCCCCCCTACCCCCCTCACCCCCCCTACCCCCCTCACCCCCTACCCCCCACCCCCCCTACCCCCCCTCACCCCCCCTACCCCCCTCACCCCCCCCCACCCCCCACCCCCCTCACCCCCCTCACCCCCCTACCCCCCCACCCCCCTCACCCCAACCCCCTACCCCCCCCACCCCCCTCACCCCAACCCCCTTACCCCCCACTCCCTCACCCCCCCCCTCACCCCAACCCCCTACCCCCCCACCCCCTCACCCCCCCCTCACCCCCCTCACCCCAACCCCCTACCCCCCTCACCCCCCCACCCCCCTCACCCCCCCACCCCCCTCACCCCCCCTACCCCCCTCACCCCCTCACCCCCCTCACCCTCATCCCCCCCACCACCTCACCCCCCTCACCCTCATCCCCCTCACCCCCTACCCCCTTCACCCCCTACCCCCTCACCCCCTACCCCCCCTACCCCCCCACCCCAACCCCCTACCCCCCTCACCCCCCCTACCCCCCCTCACCCCCCTCACCCCCCTACCCCCTCACCCCTACCCCCCTACCCCCCCCACCCCAACCCCCTACCCCCCTCACCCCCCCTACCCCCCCTCACCCCCCTACCCCCGCTCACCCCCCTACCCCCCTCACCCCAACCCCCTACCCCCCCTCTCCCCCCTACCACCCTCACCCCCCTCACCCCAACCCCCTACCCCCCTCACCCCCCTCACCCCAACCCCCTACCCCCCTCACCCCCCTACCCCCCTCACCCCCCTACCCCCCTCACCCCCTACCCCCCTCACCCCCCTACCCCCCTCACCCCCCCTCACCCCCCCTACCACCCTCACCCCCCCTACCCCCCTACCCCCCTCACCCAACCCCCTACCCCCCTCACCCCCCCTACCCCCCTCACCCCCCCTACCCCCCTCACCCCCCCTACCCCCCTCACCCCCCCTACCCCCCTCACCCCCCCTACCTCCCTCACCCCCCTACCTCCCTCACCCCCCCTACCCCCTCACCCCAACCCCTACCCCCTCACCGCCACCTACCCCCCTCACCCCCCCTACCCCCCTCACCCCCCCTACCCCCCCACCCCCCCTCACCCCCCCTACCCCCCTCACCCCCCCTACCCCCCTCACCCCCCCCACCCCCCCACCCCCCTCACCCCTCACCCCCCTACCCCCCCACCCCCCTCACCCCAACCCCCTACCCCCCCCACCCCCCTCACCCCAACCCCCTACCCCCCCACCCCTCACCCCCCCCTCACCCCCCTCACCCCAACCCCCTACCCCCCCACCCCCTCATCCCCCCCTCACCCCCCTCACCCCAACCCCCTACCCCCCCCACCCCCTCACCCCCCTCACCCCCCCCTCACCCCAACCCCCTACCCCCCTCACCCCCCCACCCCCCTCACCCCCCCACCCCCCCCCCCCCCACCCCCCTCACCCCCCCACCCCCCTCACCCTCATCCCCCCCACCACCTCACCCCCCTCACCCTCATCCCCCTCACCCCCCTACCCCCTCACCCCCTACCCCCCTCACTCCCCTACCCCCCCTACCCCCCCACCCCAACCCCCTACCCCCCTCACCCCCCCTACCCCCCTCACCCCCCCTACCCCCCTCACCCCCCCTACCCCCCTCACCCCCCCTACCCCCCCACCCCCCCTCACCCCCCACCCCCCTCACCCCCCTCACCCCCCTACCCCCCCACCCCCCCTCACCCCAACCCCCTACCCCCCCATCCCCCTCACCCCAACCCCCTACCCCCCCACCCCCTCACCCCCCCCCACCCCCTCACCCCAACCCCCTACCCCCCCACCCCCTCACCCCCCCCCTCACCCCTCACTCCCAACCCCCTACCCCCCCCACCCCCTCACCCCCCCCCCCCCCTCACCCCCCTCACCCCAACCCCCTACCCCCCTCACCCCCCCACCCCCCTCACCCCCCCACCCCCCTCACCCCCCCTACCCCCCTCACCCCCTACCCCCCTACCCCCCCACCCCAACCCCCTACCCCCCTCACCCCCCCCTACCCCCCCTCACCCCCTACCCACCTCACCCCCCTACCCCCCTACCCCCCCTACCCCCCCACCCCAACCCCCTACCCCCCTCACCCCCCCTACCCCCCCTCACCCCCCTACCCCCCTCACCCCCTACCCCCCTCACCCCAACCCCCTACCCCCCCTCTCCCCCCTACCCCCCCTCACCCCCTCACCCCAACCCCCACCCCCCTCACCCCCCCTCACCCCAACCCCCTACCCCCCTCACCCCCCTACCCCCTCACCCCCCTACCCCCCTCACCCCCTACCCCCCTCACCCCCCTACCCCCTCACCCCCCCTACCACCCTCACCCCCCCTACCCCCCTCACCCCCCTACCCCCCTCACCCCAACCCCCTACCCCCCTCACCCCCCCTACCCCCCTCACCCCCCCTACCCCCCTCACCCCCCCTACCCCCCTCACCCCCCCTACCTCCCGCACCCCCCCTACCTCCCTCACCCCCCCTACCCCCTCACCCCAACCCCCTACCCCCCTCACCCCACCTACCCCCCTCACCCCCCCTACCCCCTCACCCCCCCTACCTCCCTCACCCCCCTACCCCCCTCACCCCAACCCCCTACCCCCCTCACCCCCCTACCCCCTCACCCCCCCTACCCCCCTCACCCCCCCTACCCCCCTACCCCCCTCACCCCCCCACCTCCCTCACCCCAACCCCCTACCCCCCTCACCCCCCTACCCCCCCTCACCCCAACCCCCTACCCCCCTCACCCCCCCTACCCGCTCACACCCAACCCCCCTCACCCCCCTCACCCCCCCCCTACCCCCCTCACCCCCCTACCCCCCTCACCCCCCTACCCCCCTCACCCCCCCTACCCCCCTCACCCCCCTACCCCCTACCCCCCTCACCCCCCTCACCCCAACCCCCTACCCCCCTCACCCCCTACCCCCCTCACCCCCCCTCACCCCAACCCCCTACCCCCCTCACCCCCCCTCACCCCCCTCACCCCAACCCCCTACCCCCCTCACCCCCCTACCCCCTCACCCCCCTCACCCCAACCCCCTACCCCCTCACCCCCCCTACCCGCTCACCCCAACCCCCCTCACCCCCTCACCCCCCCTACCCCCCTCACCCCCCTCACCCCCCCTACCCCCTCACCCCCTACCCCCCTACCCCCTCACCCCCCTACCCCCCTACCCCCCTACCCCCTCACCCCCTACCCCCCCTACCCCCTCACCCCCCTACCCCCCTCACCCCCCCTACCCCCCCTCACCCCCCCTACCCCCCTCACCCCCCCTACCCCCCCTCACCCCCCTCACCCCCCTACCCCCTCACCCCCCTCACCCCCCTACCCCCCTCACCCCCCCTACCCCCCTCACCCCCCCTACCCCCCTCACCCCCCTACCCCCCTCACCCCCCTACCCCCCCTCACCCCCCCTACCCCCCTCACCCCCTACACCCCTCACCCCCCTCACCCCAACCCCCTACCCCCCTCACCCCCCACCCCCCTCACCCCCCCTACCCCCCTCACCCCCCCCACCCCCCTCACCCCTCTACCCCCCTCACCCCAACCCCCTCACCCCCCCTACCCCCTCACCCCAACCCCCTAACCCCCCTCACCCCCCCTACCCCCCTCACCCCAACCCCCTACCCCCTCACCCCCCTACCCCCCTCACGCCAACCCCCTACCCCCTCACCCCCCTACCCCCCTCACCCCCCCCACCCCCCTCACCCCAACCCCCTACCCCCTCACCCGCCCCTACCCCCCTCACCCCCTCACCCCCCCACCCCCCTCACCCCAACCCCCTACCCCCTCACCCCCAACCCCCCTCACCCCCTCACCCCCTCACCACCCCCACCCCCCTCACCCCAACCCCCTAACCCCTCACCCCCCCTACCCCCCTCACCCCCCCTACCCCCCTCACCCCCCCCACCCCCCTCACCCCAACCCCCTACCCCCCTCACCCCCCCTACCCCCCTCACCCCAACCCCCTACCCCCCTACCCCCCTCACCCACCCTCACCCTCCTCACCCCCACCCCCCCCACCCCCCTCACCCTCACCCCCCTCCCCCACCCCCCTCACCCCCACCCTCACCCCCCCTCACCCTCATCCCCCCCTCACCCTCACCCCCCCACCCCCTCAACCCCCTCACCCCAACCCCCTCACCCCCCTACCCCCCTCACCCCAACCCCCTACCCCCCTCACCCCCCCTACCCCCCCTCACCCCAACCCCCTACCCCCTCACCCCCCCTACCCCCCTCACCCCAACCCCCTACCCCCTCAACCCCCCTCACCCCCCCTCACCCCCCCTACCCCCTCACCCCCCCTACCCCCTCACCCCCCCTACCCCCCCCACCCCCCTCACCCCAACCCCCTACCCCCTCACCCCCCCTACCCCCCTCACCCCAACCCCCTACCCCCTCACCCCCCCTACCGCCCTCACCCCCCCCACCCCCCTCACCCCAACCCCCTACCCCCTCACCCCCCCTACCCCCCTCACCCCCTCACCCCCCCCTACCCCCCTCACCACCCCCACCCCCTCACCCCAACCCCCTACCCCCTCACCCCCCTACCCCCCTCACCCCCTCACCCCCCTACCCCCCTCACCCCCCCCTCAACCCCAACCCCCAACCCCCCTCACCCCCCTACCCCCCTCACCCCAACCCCCTACCCCCCTCACCCACCTCACCCTCCTCACCCCCCCACCCCCCTCACCCCCACCCTCACCCCCCCTCCCCACCCCCCTCACCCCCACCCTCACCCCCCCTCACCCTCATCCCCCCCACCCCCTCAACCCCCTCACCCCCACCCTCACCCCCTCACCCCCTCCTCACCCCCACCTCACCCCCTCCTCACCCCACCTCACCCTCACCCCCACCCCCCCTGACCCTCACCTCACCCCCCTCACCCCCCCTCACCCTCACCCCCCCCACCTCACCACCACCACCACCTCACCCGCACCTCACCCCCCCTTCACCCCCCCTCACCCCCTCCTCACCCTCACCCCCACCTCACCCCCCCTCCTCACCCTCACCTCACCCTCACCCCCCCTCACCTCACCCTTACCCCCCTCACTCCCCCCTCACTCCCTCCCTCACTCCCTCCCTCACCCCCTCACCCCCTCTTCACCCTTACCCCCTCACCTCACCCTTACCCCCCTCACTCCCTCCCTCACCCCCACCTCACCCTCACCCCCACCTCACCCTCACCTCCCCCCCTCACCCTCACCCCCCTCACCCTCACCCCTCCTCACCCCCTCATCACCCTCACCACCCCCTCACCCTCACCTCACCCCCTCCTCACCCCCAGCCCCCTCACCCTCCCTCACCCTCACCACCCTCACCCTCACCTCACCCCCTCCTCACCCCCACCCTCCCTCACCCCCACCCCCCTCACCCCAACCCCCCTCACCCCAACCCCCCTCACCTCACCCCCTCCTCACCCTCACCCCCCTCACCCTCACCCCCACCTCACCCACTCCTCACCCTCACCCCCCCTCACCCTCACCACCCCTCACCCCCACATCACCCTCACCCCCACCCCCCTCACCCTCACCCCCCCTCACCCCCACCCCCACCTCACCCTCACCCCCCACCTCACCCTCACCCCCTCACCCCTCTCACCCTCACCCCCATCACCCTCACCCCCCTCACCCTCACCCACCTCACCCTCACCCCCGCACCCTCACCCCCACCCCCCTCACCCTCACCCCCCACCTCACCCTCACCCCCTCACCCCCACCTCACCCTCACCCCCCTCACCCTCACCCCCTCACCCTCACCCCCCCACCACACCCTCACCCCCCTCCTCACCCTCACCCCCATCACCCCCACCTCACCCCCTCACCCCCCCTCCTCACCCTCACCCCCCTCACCCCCACCTCACCCCCTCACCTCACCCTTACCCCCTCACCCCTCCCTCAGCCCCCTCACCCCTCCCTCACCCTCACCCCCTCCCTCACACTCACCCCCTCCCTCACCCCCTCCTTCATATTCACCCCCTCACCCTCACCCCCTCAACCTGACCCCCTCACCCCCTCCCTCGCCCCCTCCCTCACACTCACCCCCTTACCCTCACCCTCACCGTCACCCCCTCCCTCAACCCCTCACACTCACCCCCTCCCTCACCCCTCATCCCCTCCCTCACCCCCTCATCCTCACCCTCACCCTCACCCCATCCTCACCCTCACCCCCCCCTCACCTCCTCCCCCTCCCTCACCCCCTCCCTCACCCCCTCCCTCAACCCCACCTCCCCCCTCACCCCCTCAACCCCTCCCCTCACCCTCTCCCTCACCCTCTCCCTCACCCCCACCTCACCCCCTCACTCACCCCCTCCCTCACCCCCTCCCTCACCCTCACCGTCATCCCCTCACCCCCTCCCTCATCCCCTCCCAAACCCCCTCCCTCACCCCCTCCCTCATCCCCTCCCCTCCTCCCTCACCCCCTCACCCACGCCCTCACCCCCTCCCTCACCCCCTCCCTCACCCCCTCCCTCACCCACTCACCCCATCCCTCACCCCCTCCTCCCTCACCCCCTCACCCACGCCCTCACCCCCTCCCTCACCCACTCCCTCACCCTCATCTCCTCACCCCCTCCCTCAACCCCTCCCTCACCACCTCACCCCTCCCTCACACCCCCCACCCCGTCCTTCACCCCCTCCCTCACCCCCCCACCCCACACTGCTCCCCTCACCCCCTCCCTCACCCCCTCCCTCACCCCCTCCTCACCCCTCCTCACCCCTCCCTCACCCCCTCCCTCACCCCCTCCCTCACCCCCTCCCTCACCCCCTTCCTCGATCCCTCACCCCCTCCCTCAACACCTCCCACACCCCCTCCCTCAGCCCCTCACTCATCCCCTCACCCCTCCCTCGCCCCCTCCCCCCTTCCTCGCCCCTCCCCCCTTCCTCGCCCCCTCCCCGCCTCCTCCCTCACCCCCTCCCCGCACCCCCTCCCTCACCCCTTCCCTCGCCCTCACCCCCTCCCTCACCCTCACCCCCTCACCCCCTCCCTCACCCCCTCACCCTCTCAACCCCTCACCCCTCCCTCTCACCCCCATCACCCCTACACCCTCTCCCTCATCCCCTCACCCCCTCCCTCACCCCCTCCCTCACCCCATCGCTCACCCCCTCCCTCACCCCCTCCCTCAGCCCCTCCCTCACCCCCTCCCTCACCCACTCACCCCCTCCCTCATCCCCTCCCTCAGCCTCTCACTCCCTCACCCCTCCCTCACCCTCTCACCCCCCTCACCCTCTCATCCCCCTCACCCCCTCCCTCACCCCCTCACCCCCACCTCACCCCCCTCCCCCTCTCACCCCCTCCCCCTCACCCCCTCCCCCTCACCCCCTCCCCCTCTCACCCCATCCCTCACCCCCTCCCTCACCCCCTCGCCCTCACCCCCTCCCCCATCACCCCTCCCTCACCCCTCACCCCTTCCCTCACCCCCCTCACCCCCTCCCTCACCCCCTCTCTCACCCCCCTCACCCCCTCCCTCACCTCCTCCCCCACCTCCTCCCCCTCACCCCCTCCCTCACCCTCACCTCACACCCCCACACGCCCTCACCCCCCCTCACCCTCACCCCCTCCTCACCCTCTCCCTCACCCATCCTCTCACCCCCTTCCTCACCCTCACCCCCTCCCTCACCCCCTCACCCCCTCCCTCACCCCCTCCCTCACCCCCTCACCCACTCCCTCACCGTCATCCCCTCACCCCCTCACCCACTCCCTCAGCCTCATCTCCTCACCCCCTCCCTCAACCCCTCCTCACCACCTCACCCCCTCCCTCACCCCCCACCCCACCCTCACACCCTCCCTCACCCCCTTCCTCGCTCCCTCACCTCCTCCCTCACCCCCTCACTCCCTCCCTCAACCCCCCACCCCCTCACTCACCCCCTCCCCCGCCCACTCCCCTCACCCCCTCCCCCGCCCACATCCCTCACCCCCTCCCCCGCACCCCCACCCCGTCCTTCACCCCCTCACCCCCTCCCTCACTCCCTCACCCTCTCAACCCCTCACCCCTCCCTCACCCTCTCACCCCTCACCCCTCCCTCACCCCTACACCCTCTACCTCATCCCCTCACCCCCTCCCTCACCCCCTCCCTCCCTCCCTCACCCCATCGCTTACCCCCTCACCCCCTCCCTCACCCCTCCCTCACCCACTCCCTCACCCCCTCCCTCACCCCCACCCTCACCCCCTCCCTCACCCCCACCCTCACCCCACCCCACCCCTCCCTCACCCCCTCCCTCACCCCCTCCCTCACCCCCTCCCTCAACCCCTCCCTCACCCCCTCGCTCACCCCCCTCGCTCACCCCCAACCTCATCCCCTCCCTCACCCCCTCCCTCATCCTCTCACCCCCTCACCCCTCCCTCACCCTCTCACCCCCCTCACCCATCCCTCACCCTCTCACCCCCTCCCTCACCCCCTCCTCACCCCCTCCCTCACCCCCCTCCCTCACCCCCTCCCTCACCCCCTCCTTCACCCCCTCCCTCACCCCCACCTCACCCCCCCTCACCCTCACCCCCTTGCCCTCACCCCCTCACCCCCTCCCTCACCCCCTCCCCTCCTCCCTCACCCCCTCACCCACGCCCTCACCCCCTCCCTCACGCCCTCACCCCCTCCCTCACCCCCTCCCTCACCCACTCACCCAATCCCTCACACACTCACCCCATCCCTCACCCCCTCCCCCCTCAACCCCTCCCTCACCCACTCCCTCACCCCCTAACCCCCTCCATCACCCTCACCACCTCCCTCACCCCTCACCCCCTCCCTCACCCCCTCACCCCCTCCCTCACCCCTACCCTCACACTCACCCCCTCACCCTGACCCCCTCACCCATCCCTCACCACCTCCCTCACACTCACCCCCTCACCCTCAACCCCTCACCGTCACCCCTCCCTCACCCCTCCCTCACCCCTCATCCTCACCCCCTCCCTCACCCCCTCACCCACACCCCCTCCCTCTCACCCCCTCCCTCACCCCCAACCCCTCACCCCCAACCCCTCCCTCACCCCTCACACTCACCCCCCTCACCCTGACCCCCTCACCCCCTGCCTCACACTCATCCCCTCCCTCACCCCACCCCCTCCCTCACTCCATCACCCCCTCCCTCACCCCACCCCCTCCCTCACCCATCACCCCCTCCCTCACCCCTCACCTCCCCCCTCACCCCCTCCCTCACCCTCTCACCCCCTCACCCCCTCCCTCACCCCCTCACTCACCCCCTCCCCCCTCACCCCCTCCCTCACCCCCTCCCCCTCCCTCACCCCCTTCCGCACCCCTACCCTCCCCTCCCTCACCGTCTCACCACCTCCCTCACCCTCTCACCCCCTCCCTCACCCCCTCTCACCCCGTCACCCCCTCCCTCACCACCTCCCTCACCCCCTCACCTCCTCCCTCACCCCCTCCCTCACCCCCTCCCTCACCCCATCCCTACCCCCTCCCTCACCCCCTCCCCCCTCACCCCCTCCCTCACCCCCTCCCCCACCCCCTCCCCCTCCCTCACTCCCTCCCTCACTCCCTCCCTCACTCCCTCCCTCACTCCCTCCCTCACCCCTACCCTCCCCCCTACCCTCCCCCCTCCCTCACCCCCTCCCTCACCCCCTCCCTCACCCCCTCCCTCCCCACTCCCTCACCCCTCCCTCACCCCCTCCCTCACCCCTCCTCACAACCCTCCCTCACCCCCTCCCTCACACTCACCCCCCCACCCTCACCCCCTCCCTCACAGTCAGCCCCTCACTCTCGCCCCCTCACCGTCACCCCCCTCCCTCACCCCGCTCACACTCACCCCTCACCCCCTCCCTCACCCCTCATCCCCTCCCTCACCCCTCATCCTCACCCCTCCCCCTCCCTCACCCCTCATCCTCACCCCTCCCCTCCCTCACCCCCACCTCACCCCCTCCCTCACCCCCACCTCACCCCCTCCCTCACCCTCACCCCCTCCCTCACCCCCTCATCCTCTCCCTCACCCTCTCCCTCACCCTCACCCCCTCCCTCACCCCCACACCCCCTCCCTCACCGTCATCCCCTCACCCCCTCCCTCACCCCCTCCCTCATCCCCTCACCCCTTCCCAAACCCCCTCCCTCACCCCCAACCCCTCCCTCAACCCCACCCCTCCTTCACCCCCACCCCCTCCCTCACCCCCTCCCTCACCCCCTCACCCTCATCTCCTCACCCACTCCCTCACCACCTCCCCCCTCACCCCCTCCCCCCTCACCCCCTCCCTCCACCCCCTCCCTCACCCCCTCCCTCACCCCCTCCCTCACCCCTCCCCCTCCCTCACCCCCCACCTCACCCCCTCCCTCACCCTCACCCCTCCCTCACCCCTCATCCTCTCCCTCACCCTCACCCCCTCCCTCACCCTCACCCCCTCCCTCACCCTCACCGTCATCCCCTCACCCCCTCCCTCATCCCCTCACCCCTCCCAAACCCCCTCCCTCACCCCCACCCCCTACATCACCCCCCTCCCTCACCCCCTCCCTCACCCCCTCACCCTGACCCCCTCACCCCCTCCCTCACCCCCTCCTTCACACTCACCCCCTCCCTCACCCCCTCCCTCACCCTGACCCCCTCACCCCCTCCCTCACCCCTTTACCCTCACTCCCTCCCTCACCCCCTCCCTCACCCCCACCCTCACCGCCACCCTCACCGCCACGCCGTCCCTCACCCCCACCCTCACCCCTCGCCCCCTCGCCCCCCCCTCCCTCCCTCCCTCCCTCCAGCCCTCCCTCCCTCCCTCCCTCACACTCACCCTCACCCCCTCCCTCTCCCCCTCTCTTACCCCTACCCTCACACTAACAACCAACCCTCACCCCTCACTCACCCTCACCCCCTCACCCCCTCCCTCACCCCCTCCCTCACACTCACCCCCTCACCCCTCACCCTCACCCCCTCCCTCACCCCTCATCCTCACCCCCTCCCTCACCCTCACCCTCAACCCCTCCCTCACCCTCACCCCCTCATCCCCCAACCCCTCCCTCACCCCCAACCCCCTCCCTCACCCCAACCCCTCCCTCACCCCCAACCCCTCCCTCACCCCCAACCCCTCCCTCACCCCCAACCCCTCCCTCACCCCCAACCCCTCCCTCACCCCCCACCCCCTCCCTCACCCCCTCACCCCCCTCCCTCACCCCCTCCCTCACCCCCTCCCCCACTCCCTCACCCACCCCCTCACCCACCCACGCACCCCATCTCACCCCTCCCTCACCCCTTCCCTCAACACCTCACCCCATCTCAGACCCTCCCTCACCTCCCTCACCTCCCCTCCCCCTCCCTCACCCTCACCTCCTCCCCCTTCCTCACTTCTCCCCCGCACCCCCTCCCTCACCCTCACCCCCTCCCTCACCCTCTCCCTCACCCCCTCCCTCACACCCTCACCCCGTCCTTCACCCCCTCCCTCACCCCCCTTACACCCTGCCTCACACTCACCCCCTCCCTCACCCCCTCCCTCACAATCACCCCCTCCCTCACCCCCTCCCTCACCCCCTCCCTCACCCCTACCCTCAACTCACCCTCTCACCCTCACCCCCTCACTTACCCTCACCCCCTCACCCCCTCCCTCAACCCATCCCTCACACTCACCCCCTCACCCTGACCCCCTCACCCCCTCCCTCACCCCCTCCGTCACACTCACCCCCTCACCCTGACCCCCTCACCCCCTCCCTCACCCCCTCCCTCACCCCTCATCCTCACCCCCTCCCTCACCCTCACCCTCAACCCCTCCCTCACCCTCACCCCTCATCCCCAACCCCTCCCTCACCCCACCCCTCCCTCACCCCCACCCCTCCCTCACCCCCCACCCCCTCCCTCACCCCCTCATCCTCATCCCCCTCCCTCACCCCCTCCCTCACCCCCTCCCCCACTCCCTCACCCACCCCTCACCCACCCTCGTACCCCATCTCACCCCCTCCCTCACCCCTTCCCTCAACACCTCACCCCATCTCAGACCCTCCCTCACCTCCCTCACCTCCCCTCCCCCTCCCTCACCCTCACCTCGTCCCCCTTCCTCCCTCTCCCCCGCACCCCCTCCCTCACCCCCACCCCCTCACCCCCTCCCTCACCCTCTCCCTCACCCCCTCCCTCACACCCTCACCCCGTCCTTCACCCCCTCCCTCACCCCCTCACACCCTGCCTCACACTCACCCCCTCCCTCACCCCCTCCCTCACAATCACCCCCTCCTCACCCCCTCCCTCACCCCCTCCCTCACCCCTACCCTCACTCACCCTCTCACCCTCACCCCCTCACTTACCCTCACCCCCTCCTCACCCCATCCCTCACACTCACCCCCTCACCCTGACCCCCTCACCCCCTCCCTCACCCCCTCCGTCACACTCACCCCTCACCCTGACCCCTCACCCCCTCCCTCACCCCCTCCCTCACCCCTCATCCTCACCCTTCCCTCACTCTCACCCCCCTCCCTCACCTCACCCCCTCCCTCACCCTCACCCCCTCCCTCACCCCCAACGCCGCCCTCACCCGCTCACCCCCTCCCTCACCCTCACCCCTCCTCACCCCCTCACCCCTCACCCCCTCCCTCACCCCCTCACCCTCACGCCTCACCCTCACCCCCTCCCTCACCCCCTCACCCTCACGCCTCAACCCTCACCCCCCTCCCTCAGCCCCTCCCTCACACTCACCCCCTCACCCTCACACCCTCACCCTCACCCCCTCGCTCACCCTCACGCCCTCACCCCCTCCCTCACCCCATCCCTCACACTCACCCCCTCACCCTGACCCCCTCACCCCCTCCCTCACACACACCCCCTCCCTCACACTCACCCCCTCACCCCCTCCCTCACCCCCTCCCTCACCCCCTCCCTCACCCTGACCCCCTCACACCCTCCCTCACCCCTTTACCCTCACCCCCCTCCCGCACCCCCAACCCCTCCTCACCCCCCATCCCCTCCCTCACCCCCTCACCCTCATCCCCCTCCCTCACCCCCTCACTCACGCCCTCCCTCACCCCCCTCCCTCACACCCCCACTCCCTCACCCACCCCCCTCACCCCTCCCTCACCCACCCACGCACCCAATCTCACCCCCTCCCTCACCCTCTCCTCAACACCTCACCCTCTCCCTCACCCCCTCAGCCGCTCCCTCAATCCTCCCTCACCTCCCCTCCCCCTCCCTCCTCCCCGCCCCCTCCCTCCCTCCTCCCCCGCACCCTCCCTCCCTCCTCCCCGCACCCCCTCCCTCACCCCCACCCCCTTACCCCCTCCCCTCACCCTCTCCCTCACCCCTCCCTCACACCCTCACCCCGTCCTTCACCCCTCACCCCCTCCCTCACCCCCTCCCTCACCCCCTCCCTCACCCCCTCCCTCACCCCCTCCCTCACACCCTCCTCACACTCACCGCCTCACCCTCATCCCCTCACCCTCACCCCCTCCCTCACCCCCTCCCTCACCCCTATCCTCTCACACCCTCACCCCTCACACCCTCACGCCCTCACCCCCCTCCCTCACCCCATCCCTCACACTCACCCCCTCACCCTGACCCCCTCACCCCCTCCCTCACCCCCTCCGTCACACTCACCCCCTCACCCTGACCCCCTCACCCCCTCCCTCACCCCTCACCCCCTCCCTCACAATCACCCCCTCACCGTCACCCCCTCCCTCACCCCCTCCCTCACCCCTCATCCTCACCCCTCCCTCACCCTCACCGCCTCCCTCACCCTCACCCTCACCCTCTCCATCACCCACACCCCCTCCCTCACCCTCATGCCTCACCCTCACCCCCTCCCTCAGCCACTCCTCACACTCACCCCCTCACCCCCTCGCTCACCCTCACCGCCCTCACCCCCTCCCTCACCCCATCCCTCACTCACCCCCTCACCCTGACCCCCCTCACCCCCTCCCTCACCCCCTCCCTCACACTCACTCCCTCACCCCCTCCCTCACCCTGACCCCCTCACCCCCTCCCTCACCCTGACCCCCTCACCCCCTCCCTCACCCCTTTACCCTCACCCCCTCCCTCACCCCCTCCCTCACCGCCACCCTCACCCCCTCCCTCAACGCCTCCCTCACCCCTCACCCCCCTCCCTCCCCCCCTCCCTCCCCCCTCCCTCCCTCCCTCCCTCACCCCCTCCCTCACCCCTCACCCCCTCCTCCCCCTCCCTCCCCCCTCCCTCCCCCTCCCTCACCCCCTCCCTCACCCCCTCCCTCACCCCCTCCCTCACCCACTCCCTCACCCCCTCCCTCACACTCACCCCCTCCCTCACACTCACACCCCTCTCTCACACCCACCCCCTCTCTCACCCCCTCCCTCACACTCACCCCCTCCCTCACCCCCTCCCTCATCCTCACCCCCTCCCTCACCCCTACCCTCACACTCACCCCCTCACACTCACCCCCTCACCCTCTCCCCCTCACTCACCCTCACGCCCTCACCCCCTCCCTCACCCGCTCCCTCACACTCACCCCCTCACCCTGACCCCCTCACCCACTCCCTCACCCCCTCCCTCACACTCACCCCCTCACCCTGACCCCCTTAACATCACCCCCTCCCTCACCCCCTCCCTCACCGCCACCCTCACCGCCACCCCCTCCCTCACCCCTCCCTCACACTCACCCCCCTCACCCTGACCCCCTCACCCCCTCCCTCACCCCCTCCCTCACACTCACTCCCCCTCACCCTGACACCCTCACCCCCTCCCTCACACTCACCCCCTCAACCTGACCCCCTCACCCCCTCCCTCACCCCCTCCCTCACCCCCCTCCCTCACCCCCTCCTCACCCCCTCCCTCACCCCCTCCCTCACCGCCACCCTCACCCGACACCCCCTCCCTCACCCCCACCCTCACCCCACACCTCACCCCCTCCCTCACCCCCTCCTTCACCCCCACCATCACCCCCTCCCTCACCCCTCCCCCCCTCCCTCACCCCTCCCCCCTCCCTCACCCCTCACCCCCTCCCTCACCCCTCACCCCCTCCCTCACCCCCTCCCTCACCCCCTCCCTCCCCCCTCCCTCACCCCCTCCCTCACCCCCTCCCTCACCCTCTCCCTCACCCCCTCCCTCACCCCCTCCCTCACCCCCTCCCTCACCCCCCTCCCTCACCCCCTCCCTCACCCCCTCCCTCACCCCCTCCCTCACACTCACCCTCAACCCCCTCCCTCTCCCCCTCTCTACCCTACCCTCACCCTCACCCCCTCACTCACCCTCACGCCCTCCTCACTCCCTCACACCCTCCCTCACTCCCTCCCTCACACTCACCCCCTCACCCTGACCCCCTCACCCCCTCCCTCACCCCCTCCCTCACACTCACCCCTCACCCCTCACCCCCTCCCCTCACCCCCCTCCATCCCTACACCCCCTCCCTCACCCCCCTCACCCTCACCCCACCCCTCCCTCACCCCCAACCCCTCCCTCACCCCCAACCCCTCCCTCACCCCCAACCCCACCCTCACCCCCCCACCCCATCCCTCACCCTCACCCTCATCCCCCTCCCTCACCCCCTCACCCTCACCCCGTCACCCTCGTCACCCTCACTACCCACACCCTCACTACCTCGCCCTCATCCCCCTCGCCATCAACCCCGTCACCCTCATCACCCGTCTCCCTCTCCCTCGTCTCCCTCACCCTCATCCCCTCCCCCTCCTCAACCAACAGTGTGCACATGTCGGGACCCTCACACTCAACCCCCTCGGCCCCTTCACCCTGAAACCCCTCTCACTCCAACCCCACCCCCTCCCCCACCACTCTCCCTCCACCTCCCCCACCTCTCCCTCCACCCCCCCCACCTCTCCCTCCACCCCCACCTCCCCTCTCCCTCCACCCCCACCTCCCCTCTCCCTCCACCCCCACCTCCCCTCTCCCTCCACCCCCACCTCCCCTCTCCCTCCACCCCCACCTCCCCTCTCCCTCCACCCCCCCTCTCCCTCCACCCCCACCTCCCCTCTCCCTCCACCCCCCACCTCCCCTCTCCCTCCACCCCCACCTCCCCTCTCCCTCCACCCCCACCTCCCCTCTCCCTCCACCCCCACCTCCCCTCTCCCTCCACCCCCACCTCCCCTCTCCCTCCACCCCCACCTCCCTCTCCCTCCACCCCCACCTCCCCTCTCCCTCCACCCCCACCTCCCTCTCCCTCCACCCCCACCTCCCCTCTCCCTCCACCCCCACCTCCCCTCTCCCTCCACCCCCACCTCCCCTCTCCCTCCACCCCCACCTCCCCTCTCCCTCCACCCCCACCTCCCCTCTCCCTCCACCCCCACCTCCCCCTCTCCCTCCACCCCCACCTCCCCTCTCCCTCCACCCCCACCTCCCCTCTCCCTCCACCCCCACCTCCCCTCTCCCTCCACCCCCACCTCCCCTCTCCCTCCACCCCCACCTCCCCTCTCCCTCCACCCCCACCTCCCCTCTCCCTCCACCCCCACCTCCCCTCTCCCTCCACCCCCACCTCCCCTCTCCCTCCACCCCCACCTCCCCTCTCCCTCCACCCCCACCTCCCCTCTCCCTCCACCCCCACCTCCCCTCTCCCTCCACCCCACCTCCCCTCTCCCTCCACCCCCCACCTCCCCTCTCCCTCCACCCCCACCTCCCCTCTCCCTCCACCCCCACCTCCCCTCTCCCTCCACCCCCACCTCCCCTCTCCCTCCACCCCCACCTCCCCTCTCCCTCCACCCCCCACCTCCCCTCTCCCTCCACCCCCACCTCCCCTCTCCCTCCACCCCCACCTCCCCTCTCCCTCCACCCCCACCTCCCCTCCACCTCCACCTCTCCCTCCACCCCCACCTCCCCTCTCCCTCCACCCCCACCTCCCCTCTCCCTCCACCCCCACCTCCCCTCTCCCTCCACCCCCACCTCCCCTCTCCCTCCACCCCCACCTCCCCTCTCCCTCCACCCCCACCTCCCCTCTCCCTCCACCCCCACCTCCCCTCTCCCTCCACCCCCCCTCTCCCTCCACCCCCACCTCCCCTCTCCCTCCACCCCCACCTCCCCTCTCCCTCCACCCCCACCTCCCCTCTCCCTCCACCCCCACCTCCCCTCTCCCTCCACCCCCACCTCCCCTCTCCCTCCACCCCCACCTCCCCTCTCCCTCCACCCCCACCTCCCCTCTCCCTCCACCCCCACCTCCCCTCTCCCTCCACCCCCACCTCCCTCTCCCTCCACCCCCACCTCCCCTCTCCCTCCACCCCCACCTCCCCCTCTCCCCTCCCACCCCCACCTCCCCTCTCCCCTCCACCCCCACCTCCCCTCTCCCTCCACCCCCCACCTCCCCTCTCCCTCCACCCCCACCTCCCCTCTCCCTCCACCCCCACCTCCCCTCTCCCTCCACCCCCCACCTCCCCTCTCCCTCCACCCCCACCTCCCCTCTCCCTCCACCCCCACCTCCCCTCTCCCTCCACCCCCACCTCCCTCTCCCTCCACCCCCACCTCCCCTCTCCCTCCACCCCCACCTCCCCTCTCCCTCCACCCCCACCTCCCCTCTCCCTCCACCCCCACCTCCCCTCTCCCTCCACCCCCACCTCCCCTCTCCCTCCACCCCCACCTCCCCTCTCCCTCCACCCCCACCTCCCCTCTCCCTCCACCCCCACCTCCCCTCTCCCTCCACCCCCACCTCCCCTCTCCCCTCCACCCCCACCTCCCTCTCCCTCCACCCCCACCTCTCCCTCCACCCCCACCTCCCCTCTCCCTCCACCCCCACCTCCCCTCTCCCTCCACCCCCACCTCCCCTCTCCCTCCCACCCCCACCTCCCCCTCTCCCTCCACCCCCACCTCCCCTCTCCCTCCACCCCCACCTCCCCTCTCCCTCCACCCCCACCTCCCCTCTCCCTCCACCCCCCCCCTCTCCCTCCACCCCCACCTCCTCTCCCTCCACCCCCACCTCCCTCTCCCTCCACCCCCACCTCCCCTCTCCCTCCACCCCCACCTCCCCTCTCCCTCCACCCCCACCTCCCCTCTCCCTCCACCCCCACCTCCCCTCTCCCTCCACCCCCACCTCCCTCTCCCTCCACCCCACCTCCCCTCTCCCTCACCCCCACCTCCCCTCTCCCTCCACCCCCACCTCCCCTCTCCCTCCACCCCCACCTCCCCTCTCCCTCCACCCCCACCTCCCTCTCCCTCCACCCCCACCTCCCCTCTCCCTCCACCCCCACCTCCCCTCTCCCTCCACCCCCACCTCCCCTCTCCTCCACCCCACCTCCCCTCTCCCTCCACCCCCACCTCCCCTCTCCCTCCACCCCCACCTCCCCCTCTCCCTCCACCCCCCCACCCCCCCTCTTCCTTCCCCCCCCCGCTCCTACCATCCCCCACCCCGCCCTCCCTCCACCCCTCACCTCTTCCCTCAACCACCCCTCTCAACCCCCTCTCCCCCAATGCTCCACCCCCTCCTCCACCTCGGCGCGTGCTAAAATGTGTCCGCGCGTTCATCTGCGTATGAAATTGTGTCTGTATGTGCAGACGTGTTCCTGCCACGTGCAGACGTGTGCCTGCCACGTGCAGACGTGTGTCCGCGTGTGTAAACCTGTCTGCGAATCTGCGTGTCTGTGTCTTTTCTGAGTGTACATCGCCGTACCCGAGTCTGTGTCCGTGTGAGTGCGTGTGTGCACGTGATTCTGTGTGTCAACGTCATGTGGGATTGGGACTACGGTCATCTGTGTCTCGATTGTATCTCGCGGAGTGTTTGCCTTGGAGGGGCTGAACGGTCTCCCCCCCCTTACTCTCTGTCGTCACCCCAACCACTCTCTCCGCTGCTTTTCAACGG